>NW_027225808.1:0-59036 GCF_038994185.2 Dermacentor albipictus | reverse complement strand
ACGCCTTTTAAGCAAGCACATGAATCTTTTGGTAGACGCGGACGCAATTTTCTGCAAAACCACACGATATGCATGCAAATGCTGCTTTTGGCAGAACGCGCACGTGGATTTCTACCAAACGACGTGAAAAGCATGCCGATGCTGCTCTTTTTAGCACCCGCACAAGAATTTGTGCCAAAACGTGTTTTGAGCATGCACATGCATCTTTTGGTAGACGCGGACGCAGTTATCTGCAAAACCAAACGATATGCATGCAAATGGTGCTTTTGGCAGAACGCGCACGTGGATTTCTACCAAGCGACGTGAAAAGCATGCCAATGCTGCTCTTTTTAGCACCCGCACATGGATTTGTGCCAAAACGCGTTTTAAGCATGCACATGCATCTTTTGGTAGACGCGGATGCAGTTTTCTGCAAAACCACACGATATGCACGCAAATGGTGCTTTGGCAGAATGCACACGTGGATTTCTACCAAAGGACGTGAAAGGCATGCCGATGCTGCTCTTTTTAGCACCCACACACGCATTTGTGCCAAAACGCGTTTTGAGCATGCACATGCTTCTTTTGGTAGACGCGGACGCAGTTTTCTGCAAAACCACACGATATGCATGCAAATGGTGCTTTGGCAGAATACACACGTGGATTTCTACCAAACGACGTGAAAAGCATGCCGATGCTGCTCTTTTTAGCACCCACACACGCATTTGTGCCAAAACGCGTTTTGAGCATGCACATGCTTCTTTTGGTAGACGCGGACGCAGTTTTCTGCAAAACTACACGATATGCATACAAATAGTGCTTTTGGCAGAACGCGCACATGGATTTCTACCAAGCGACGAGAAAAGCATGCCGATGCTGCTCTTTTTAGCACCCGCACATGGATTTGTGCCAAAACGCGTTTTAAGCATGCACATGCATCTTTTGGTAGACGCGGACGCAGTTTTCTGCAAAACCACACGATATGCATACAAATGGTGCTTTTGGCAGAACGCGCACGTGGATTTCTACCAAGCGACGTGAAAAGCATGCTGATCCTGCTCTTTTTAGCACCCGCACATGGATTTGTGCCAAAACGCGTTTTAAGCATGCACATGCATCTTTTGGTAGACGCGGATGCAGTTTTCTGCAAAACCACACGATATGCATGCATATGGTGCTTTGGCAGAATGCACGCGTGGATTTCTACCAAACGACGTGAAAAGCATGCCGATGCTGCTCTTTTTAGCACCCACACACGCATTTGTGCCGAAACGCGTTTTAAGCAAGCACATGAATCTTTTGGTAGACGCGGACGCAATTTTCTGCAAAACCACACGATATGCATGCAAATGCTGCTTTTGGCAGAACGCGAACGTGGATTTCTACCAAACGACGTGAAAAGCATGCCGATGCTGCTCTTTTTAGCACCCGCACATGGATTTGTCCCAAATCGCGTTTTAAGCATGCACATGCATCTCTTGGTAGACGCGGACGCAGTTTTCTGCAAAACCACACGATATGCATGCAAATGCTGCTTTTGGCAGAACGCGCACGTGGATTTCTACCAAGCGACGTGAAAAGCATGCCGATGCTGCTCTTTTTAGCACCCGCACATGGATTTGTGCCAAAACGCGTTTTAAGCATGCACATGCATCTTTTGGTAGACGCGGACGCAGTTTTCTGCAAAACCACACGCTATGCATACAAATGGTGCTTTTGGCAGAACGCGCACGTGGATTTCTACCAAGCGACGTGAAAAGCATGCTGATGCTGCTCTTTTTAGCACCCGCACATGGATTTGTGCCAAAACGCGTTTTAAGCATGCACATGCATCTTTTGGTAGACGCGGATGCAGTTTTCTGCAAAACCACACGATATGCATGCAAATGGTGCTTTGGCAGAATGCACGCGTGGATTTCTACCAAACGACATGAAAAGCATGCCGATGCTGCTCTTTTTAGCACCCACACACGCATTTGTGCCGAAACGCGTTTTAAGCAAGCACATGCATCTTTTGGTAGACGCGGACGCAATTTTCTGGAAAACCACACGATATGCATGCAAATGCTGCTTTTGGCAGAACGCGCACGTGGATTTCTACCAAACGACGTGAAAAGCATACCGATGCTGCTCTTTTTAGCATCCGCACATGGATTTGTCCGAAATCGCGTTTTAAGCATGCACATGCATCTTTTGGTAGACACGGACGCAGTTTTCTGCAAAACCACACAATATGCATGCAAATGCTGCTTTTGGCAGAACGCACACGTCGATTTCTACCAAACGTCGTGAAAAGCATGCCGATGCTGCTCTTTTTAGCACCCGCACATGGATTTGTCCCAAATCGCGTTTTAAGCATGCACATGCATCTTTTGGTAGACGCGGACGCAGTTTTCTGCAAAACCACACGATATGCATGCAAATGGTGCTTTTGGCAGAACGCGCACGTGGATTTCTACCAAACGACGTGAAGAGCATGCCGATGCTGCTCTTTTTAGCACCCGCACAAGGATTTGTGCCAGAAAGCGTTTTACGCATGCACACGCATATTTGGTAGTCGTGGATGTAGTTGTCTGCAAAACAACACGATATGCATGCAAATGGTGCTTTTGGCAGAACGCGCACGTGGATTTCTAACAAACGACGTGAAAAGCATGCCGATGCTGCTCTTTTTAGCACCCGCACATTGATTTGTGCCAAAACGCGTTTTGAGCATGCACATGCATCTTTTGGTAGACGCGGGCGCAGTTTTCTGCAAAACCACACGATATGCATGCAAATGGTGCTTTTGGCAGAACGCGCACGTGGATTTCTACCAAGCGACGTGAAAAACATGCCGATGCTGCTCTTTTTAGCACCCACACAGGCATTTGTGCCAAAACGCGTTTTGAGCATGCACATGCATCTTTTGGTAGACGCGGACGCAGTTTTCTGCAAAACCACACGATATCCATGCAAATGGTGCTTTTGGCAGAACGCGCACGTGGATTTCTACCAAACGACGTGAAAAGCATGCCGATGCTGCTCTTTTTAGCACGCGCACATGGATTTGTGCCAAAACGCGTTTTAAGCATGCACATGCATCTTTTGGTAGACGCGGATGCAGTTTTCTGCAAAACCACACGATATGCATGCAAATGGTGCTTTGGCAGAATGCACGCGTGGATTTCTACCAAACGACGTGAAAAGCATGCCGATGCTGCTCTTTTTAGCACCCACACACGCATTTGTGCCGAAACGCGTTTTAAGCAAGCACATGAATCTTTTGGTAGACGCGGACGCAATTTTCTGCAAAACCACAGGGTATGCATGCAAATGCTGCTTTTGGCAGAACGCGCACGTGGATTTCTACCAAACGACGTGAAAAGCATGCCGATGCTGCTCTTTTTAGCACCCGCACATGGATTTGTCCCAAATCGCGTTTTAAGCATGCACATGCATCTTTTGGTAGCCGCGGACGCAGTTTTCTGCAAAACCACACGATATGCATGCAAATGCTGCTTTTGGCAGAACGCGCACGTGGATTTCTACCAAGCGACGTGAAAAGCATGCCGATGCTGCTCTTTTTAGCACCCGCACATGGATTTGTGCCAAAACGCGTTTTAAGCATGCACATGCATCTTTTGGTAGACGCGGACGCAGTTTTCTGCAAAACCACACGATATGCATACAAATGGTGCTTTTGGCAGAACGCGCACGTGGATTTCTACCAAGCGACGTGAAAAGCATGCTGATGCTGCTCTTTTTGGCACCCGCACATGGATTTGTGCCAAAACGCGTTTTAAGCATGCACATGCATCTTTTGGTAGACGCGGACGCAGTTTTCTGCAAAACCACACGATATGCATGCAAATGCTGCTTTTGGCAGAACGCGCACTTGGATTTCTACCAAGCGACGTGAAAAGCATGCCGATGCTGCTCTTTTTAGCACCCGCACATGGATTTGTGCCAAAACGCGTTTTGAGCATGCACATGCATCTTTTGGTAGACGCGGACGCAGTTTTCTGCAAAACCACATGATATGCATACAAATGGTGCTTTTGGCAGAACGCGCACGTGGATTTCTACCAAGCGACGTGAAAAGCATGCCGATGCTGCTCTTTTTAGCACCCGCACATGGATTTGTGCCAAAACGCGTTTTAAGCATGCACATGCATCTTTTGGTAGACGCGGATGCAGTTTTCTGCAAAACCACACGATATGCATGCAAATGGTGCTTTGGCAGAATGCACGCGTGGATTTCTACCAAAGGACGTGAAAAGCATGCCGATGCTGCTCTTTTTAGCACCCACACACGCATTTGTGCCGAAACGCGTTTTAAGCAAGCACATGCATCTTTTGGTAGACGCGGACGCAATTTTCTGCAAAACCACACGATATGCATGCAAATGCTGCTTTTGGCAGAACGCGCACGTGGATTTCTTCCAAACGACGTGAAAAGCATGCCGATGCTGCTCTTTTAAGCATCCGCACATGGATTTGTCCCAAATCGCGTTTTAAGCATGCACATGCATCTTTTGGTAGACGCGGACGCAGTTTTCTGCAAAACCACACGATGTGCATGCAAATGGTGCTTTTGGCAGAACGCGCACGTGGATTTCTACCAAACGACGTGAAGAGCATGCCGATGCTGCTCTTTTTAGCACCCGCACATGGATTTGTGCCAAAACGCGTTTTAAGCATGCACATGCATCTTTTGGTAGACGCGGATGCAGTTTTCTGCAAAAACACACGATATGCATGCAAATGGTGCTTTGGCAGAATGCTCACGTGGATTTCTACCAAACGACGTGAAAAGCATGCCGATGCTGCTATTTTTAGCACCCACACAGGCATTTGTGCCAAAACGCGTTTTGAGCATGCACATGCATCTTTTGGTAGACGCGGACGCAGTTTTCTGCAAAACCACACGATATCCATGCAAATGGTGCTTTTGGCAGAACGCGCACGTGGATTTCTACCAAACGACGTGAAAAGCATGCCGATGCTGCTCTTTTTAGCACCCGCACATGGATTTGTGCCAAAACGCGTTTTAAGCATGCACATGCATCTTTTGGTAGACGCGGATGCAGTTTTCTGCAAAACCACACGATATGCATGCAAATGGTGCTTTGGCAGAATGCACGCGTGGATTTCTACCAAACGACGTGAAAAGCATGCCGATGCTGCTCTTTTTAGCACCCACACACGCATTTGTGCCGAAACGCGTTTTAAGCAAGCACATGAATCTTTTGGTAGACGCGGACGCAATTTTCTGCAAAACCACAGGATATGCATGCAAATGCTGCTTTTGGCAGAACGCGCACGTGGATTTCTACCAAACGACGTGAAAAGCAGGCCGATGCTGCTCTTTTTAGCACCCGCACATGGATTTGTCCCAAATCGCGTTTTAAGCATGCACATGCATCTTTTGGTAGCCGCGGACGCAGTTTTCTGCAAAACCACACGATATGCATGCAAATGCTGCTTTTGGCAGAACGCGCACGTGGATTTCTACCAAGCGACGTGAAAAGCATGCCGATGCTGCTCTTTTTAGCACCCGCACATGGATTTGTGCCAAAACGCGTTTTAAGCATGCACATGCATCTTTTGGTAGACGCGGATGCAGTTTTCTGCAAAACCACACGATATGCATGCAAATGGTGCTTTGGCAGAATGCACGCGTGGATTTCTACTAAACGACGTGAAAAGCATGCCGATGCTGCTCTTTTTAGCACCCACACACGCATTTGTGCCGAAACGCGTTTTAAGCAAGCACATGCATCTTTTGGTAGACGCGGACGCAATTTTCTACAAAACCACACGATATGCATGCAAATGCTGCTTTTGGCAGAACGCGCACGTGGATTTCTACCAAACGACGTGAAAAGCATGCCGATGCTGCTCTTTTTAGCATCCGCACATGGATTTGTCCCAAATCGCGTTTTAAGCATGCACATGCATCTTTTGGTAGACGCGGACGCAGTTTTCTGCAAAACCACACGATATGCATGCAAATGCTGCTTTTGGCAGAACGCACACGTGGATTTCTACCAAACGTCGTGAAAAGCATGCCGATGCTGCTCTTTTTAGCACCCGCACATGGATTTGTCCCAAATCGCATTTTAAGCATGCACATGCATCTTTTGGTAGACGCGGACGCAGATTTCTGCAAAACCACACGATATGCATGCAAATGGTGCTTTTGGCAGAACGCGCACGTGGATTTCTACCAAACGACGTGAAGAGCATGCCGATGCTGCTCTTTTTAGCACCCGCACAAGGATTTGTGCCAGAAAGCGTTTTACGCATGCACACGCATATTTGGTATTCGTGGATGTAGTTTTCTGCAAAACAACACGATATGCATGCAAATGGTGCTTTTGGCAGAACGCGCACGTGGATTTCTAACAAACGACGTGAAAAGCATGTCGATGCTGCTCTTTTAAGCACCCGCACATGGATTTGTGCCAAAACGCGTTTTGAGCATGCACATGCATCTTTTGGTAGACGCGGACGCAGTTTTCTGCAAAACCACACGATATGCATGCAAATGGTCCTTTAGGCAGAACGCGCACGTGGATTTCTACCAAGCGACGTGAAAAGCATGCCGATGCTGCTCTTTGTAGCACCCGCACATGGATTTGTGCCAAAACGCGTTTTAAGCATGCACATGCATCTTTTGGTAGACGCGGATGCAGTTTTCTGCAAAACCACACGATATGCATGCAAATGGTGCTTTGGCAGAATGCACGCGTGGATTTCTACCAAACGACGTGAAAAGCATGCCGATGCTGCTCTTTTTAGCACCCACACACGCATTTGTGCCGAAACGCGTTTTAAGCAAGCACATGAATCTTTTGGTAGACGCGGACGCAATTTTCTGCAAAACCACAGGATATGCATGCAAATGCTGCTTTTGGCAGAACGCGCACGTGGATTTCTACCAAACGACGTGAAAAGCAGGCCGATGCTGCTCTTTTTAGCACCCGCACATGGATTTGTCCCAAATCGCGTTTTAAGCATGCACATGCATCTTTTGGTAGCCGCGGACGCAGTTTTCTGCAAAACCACACGATATGCATGCAAATGCTGCTTTTGGCAGAACGCGCACGTGGATTTCTACCAAGCGACGTGAAAAGCATGCCGATGCTGCTCTTTTTAGCACCCGCACATGGATTTGTGCCAAAACGCGTTTTAAGCATGCACATGCATCTTTTGGTAGACGCGGATGCAGTTTTCTGCAAAACCACACGATATGCATGCAAATGGTGCTTTGGCAGAATGCACGCGTGGATTTCTACCAAACGACGCGAAAAGCATGCCGATGCTGCTCTTTTTAGCACCCACACACGCATTTGTGCCAAAACGCGTTTTGAGCATGCACATGCATCTTTTGGTAGACGCGGACGCAGTTTTCTTCAAAACCACACGATATCCATGCAAATGGTGCTTTTGGCAGAACGCGCACGTGGATTTCTACCAAACGACGTGAAAAGCATGCCGATGCTGCTCTTTTTAGCACCCGCACATGGATTTGTGCCAAAACGCGTTTTAAGCATGCACATGCATCTTTTGGTAGACGCGGACGCAGTTTTCTGCAAAACCACACGATATGCATACAAATGGTGCTTTTGGCAGAACGCGCACGTGGATTTCTACGAAGCGACGTGAAAAGCATGCCGATGCTGCTCTTTTTAGCACCCGCACATGGATTTGTGCCAAAGCGCGTTTTAAGCATGCACATGCATCTTTTGGTAGACGCGGACGCAGTTTTCTGCAAAACCACACGATATGCATACAAATGGTGCTTTCGGCAGAACGCGCACGTGGATTTCTACCAAGCGACATGAAAAGCATGCTGATGCTGCTCTTTTTAGCACCCGCACAGGGATTTGTGGCAAAACGCGTTTTAAGCATGCACTTGCATCTTTTGGTAGACGCGGATGCAGTTTTCTGCAAAACCACACGATATGCATGCAAATGATGCTTTTGGCAGAACGCGCACGTGGATTTCTAACAAACGACGTGAAAAGCATGCCGATGCTGCTCTTTTTAGCACCCGCACATGGATTTGTGCCAAAACGCGTTTTGAGCATGCACATGCATCTTTTGGTACACGCGGACGCAGTTTTCTGCAAAACCACACGATATCCATGCAAATGGTGCTTTTGGCAGAACGCGCACGTGGATTTCTTCCAAGCGACATGAAAAGCATGCCGATGCTGCTCTTTTTAGCACCCGCACATGGATTTGTGCCAAAACGCGTTTTAAGCATGCACATGCATCTTTTGGTAGACGCGGATGCAGTTTTCTGCAAAACCACACGATATGCATGGAAATGGTGCTTTGGCAGAATGCACACGTGGATTTCTACCAAACGACGTGAAAAGCATGCCGATGCTGCTCTTTTTAGCACCCACACACGCATTTGTGCCAAAACGCGTTTTGAGCATGCACATGCTTCTTTTGGTAGACGCGGACGCAGTTTTCTGCAAAACCACACGATATCCATGCAAATGGTGCTTTTGGCAGAACGCGCACGTGGATTTCCTCCAAACGACGTGAAAAGCATGCCGATGCTGCTCTTTTTAGCACCCGCACATGGATTTGTGCCAAAACGCGTTTTAAGCACGCACATGCATCTTTTGGTAGACGCGGACGTAGTTTTCTGCAAAACTACACGATATGCATACAAATGGTGCTTTTGGCAGAACGCGCACATGGATTTCTACCAAGCGACGTGAAAAGCATGCCGATGCAGCTCTTTTTAGCACCCGCACATGGATTTGTGCCAAAACGCGTTTTAAGCATGCACATGCATCTTTTGGTAGACGCGGACGCAGTTTTCTGCAAAACCACACGATATGCATACAAATGGTGCTTTCGGCAGAACGCGCACGTGGATTTCTACCAAGCGACGTGAAAAGCATGCTGATGCTGCTCTTTTTAGCACCCGCACATGGATTTGTGGCAAAACGCGTTTTAAGCATGCACTTGCATCTTTTGGTAGACGCGGATGCAGTTTTCTGCAAACCCACACGATATGCATGCAAATGATGCTTTTGGCAGAACGCGCACGTGGATTTCTAACAAACGACGTGAAAAGCATGCCGATGCTGCTCTTTTTAGCACCCGCACATGGATTTGTGCGAAAACGCGTTTTGAGCATGCACATGCATATTTTGGTACACGCGGACGCAGTTTTCTGCAAAACCACACGATATGCATGCAAATGG
Organism: Dermacentor albipictus; assembly: GCF_038994185.2. Lineage (NCBI taxonomy): Eukaryota > Metazoa > Arthropoda > Arachnida > Ixodida > Ixodidae > Dermacentor > Dermacentor albipictus. The sequence goes on along the minus strand of NW_027225808.1, from coordinate 49,839 downwards.
TGCTTTTGGCAGAACGCGCACCTGGATTTCTACCAAGCGACGTGAAAAGCATGCCGATGCTGCTCTTTTTAGCACCCGCACATGGATTTGTGCCAAAACGCGTTTTAAGCATGCACATGCATCTTTTGGTAGACGCGGATGCAGTTTTCTGCAAAACCACACGATATGCATGGAAATGGTGCTTTGGCAGAATGCACACGTGGATTTCTACCAAACGACGTGAAAAGCATGCCGATGCTGCTCTTTTTAGCACCCACACACGCATTTGTGCCAAAACGCGTTTTGAGCATGCACATGCTTCTTTTGGTAGACGCGGACGCAGTTTTCTGCAAAACCACACGATATCCATGCAAATGGTGCTTTTGGCAGAACGCGCACGTGGATTTCTACCAAACGACGTGAAAAGCATGCCGATGCTGCTCTTTTTAGCACCCGCACATGGATTTGTGCCAAAACGCGTTTTAAGCACGCACATGCATCTGTTGGTAGACGCGGACGTAGTTTTCTGCAAAACCACACGATATGCATACAAATGGTGCTTTTGGCAGAACGCGCACGTGGATTTATACCAAGCGACGTGAAAAGCATGCTGATGCTGCTCTTTTTAGCACCCGCACATGGATTTGTGCCAAAACGCGTTTTAAGCATGCACATGCATCTTTTGGTAGACGCGGATACAGTTTTCTGCAAAACCACACGATATGCATGCAAATGGTGCTTTGGCAGAATGCACGCGTGGATTTCTACCAAACGACGTGAAAAGCATGCCGATGCTGCTCTTTTTAGCACCCACACACGCATTTGTGCCGAAACGCGTTTTAAGCAAGCACATGAATCTTTTGGTAGACGCGGACGCAATTTTCTGCAAAACCACACGATATGCATGCAAATGCTGCTTTTGGCAGAACGCGCACGTGGATTTCTACCAAACGACGTGAAAAGCATGCCGATGCTGCTCTTTTTAGCACCCGCACATGGATTTGTCCCAAATCGCGTTTTAAGCATGCACATGCATCTTTTGGTAGACGCGGACACAGTTTTCTGCAAAACCACACGATATGCATGCAAATGCTGCTTTTGGCAGAACGCGCACGTGGATTTCTACCAAGCGACGTGAAAAGCATGCCGATGCTGCTCTTTTTAGCACCCGCACATGGATTTGTGCCAAAACGCGTTTTAAGCATGCACATGCATCTTTTGGTAGACGCGGACGCAGTTTTCTGCAAAACCACACGATATGCATACAAATGGTGCTTTTGGCAGAACGCGCACGTGGATTTCTACCAAGCGACGTGAAAAGCATGCTGATGCTGCTCTTTTTAGCACCCGCACATGGATTTGTGCCAAAACGCGTTTTAAGCATGCACATGCATCTTTTGGTAGACGCGGACGCAGTTTTCTGCAAAACCACACGATATGCATACAAATGGTGCTTTTGGCAGAACGCGCACGTGGATTTCTACCAAGCGACGTGAAAAGCATGCTGATGCTGCTCTTTTTAGCATCCGCACATGGATTTGTCCCAAATCGCGTTTTAAGCATGCACATGCATCTTTTGGTAGACGCGGACGCAGTTTTCTGCAAAACCACACGATATGCATGCAAATGCTGCTTTTGGCAGAACGCACACGTGGATTTCTACCAAACGTCGTGAAAAGCATGCCGATGCTGCTCTTTTTAGCACCCGCACATGGATTTGTCCCAAATCGCGTTTTAAGCATGCACATGCATCTTTTGGTAGACGCGGACGCAGTTTTCTGCAAAACCACACGATATGCATGCAAATGGTGCTTTTGGCAGAACGCGCACGTGGATTTCTACCAAACGACGTGAAGAGCATGCCGATGCTGCTCTTTTTAGCACCCGCACAAGGATTTGTGCCAGAAAGCGTTTTACGCATGCACACGCATATTTGGTAGTCGTGGATGTAGTTTTCTGCAAAACCACACGATATGCATGCAAATGCTGCTTTTGGCAGAACGCGCACGTGAATTTCTACCAAGCGACGTGAAAAGCATGCCGATGCTGCTCTTTTTAGCACCCGCACATGGATTTGTGCCAAAACGCGTTTTAAGCATGCACATGCATCTTTTGGTAGACGCGGACGCAGTTTTCTGCAAAACCACACGATATGCATACAAATGGTGCTTTTGGGAAAACGCGCACGTGGATTTCTACCAAGCGACGTGAAAAGCATGCTGATGCTGCTCTTTTTAGCACCCGCACATGGATTTGTGCCAAAACGCGTTTTAAGCATGCACATGCATCTTTTGGTAGACGCGGATGCAGTTTTCTGCAAAACCACACGATATGCATGCAAATGGTGCTTTGGCAGAATGCACGCGTGGATTTCTACCAAACGACGTGAAAAGCACGCCGATGCTGCTCTTTTTACCACCCGCACACGCATTTGTGCCGAAACGCGTTTTAAGCAAGCACATGCATCTTTTGGTAGACGCGGACGCAATTTTCTGCAAAACCACACGATATGCATGCAAATGCTGCTTTTGGCAGAACGCGCACGTGGATTTCTACCAAACGTCGTGAAAAGCATACCGATGCTGCTCTTTTTAGCATCCGCACATGGATTTGTCCCAAATCGCGTTTTAAGCATGCACATGCATCTTTTGGTAGACGCGGACGCAGTTTTCTGCAAAACCACACGATATGCATGCAAATGCTGCTTTTGGCAGAACGCACACGTGGATTTCTACCAAACGTCGTGAAAAGCATGCCGATGCTGCTCTTTTTAGCACCCGCACATGGATTTGTCCCAAATCGCGTTTTAAGCATGCACATGCATCTTTTGGTAGACGCGGACGCAGTTTTCTGCAAAACCACACGATATGCATGCAAATGGTGCTTTTGGCAGAACGCGCACGTGGATTTCTACCAAACGACGTGAAGAGCATGCCGATGCTGCTCTTTTTAGCACCCGCACAAGGATTTGTGCCAGAAAGCGTTTTACGCATGCACACGCATATTTGGTAGTCGTGGATGTAGTTTTCTGCAAAACAACACGATGTGCATGCAAATGGTGCTTTTGGCAGAACGCGCACGTGGATTTCTAACAAACGACGTGAAAAGCATGGCGATGCTGCTCTTTTTAGCACCCGCACATGGATTTGTGCCAAAACGCGTTTTGAGCATGCACATGCATCTTTTGGTAGACGCGGACGCAGTTTTCTGCAAAACCACACGATATGCATGCAAATGGTGCTTTTGGCAGAACGCGCACGTGGATTTCTACCAAGCGACGTGAAAAGCATGCCGATGCTGCTCTTTGTAGCACCCGCACATGTATTTGTGCCAAAACGCGTTTTAGCATGCACATGCATCTTTTGGTAGACGCGGATGCAGTTTTCTGCAAAACCACACGATATGCATGCAAATGGTGCTTTTGGCAGAAGGCGCACGTGGATTTCTACCAAACGACGTGAAAAGCATGCCGATGCTGCGCTTTTTAGCAGCCGCACATGGATTTGTGCCAAAACGCGTTTTAAGCATGCACATGCATCTTTTGGCAGACGCGGACGCAATTTTCTGCAAAACCGCACCATATGCATGCAAATGCTGCTTTTGGCAGAACGCGCACGTGGATTTCTACCAAACGACGTGAAAAGCATGCCGATGCTGCTCTTTTTAGCACCCGCACATGGATTTGTCCCAAATCGCGTTTAAGCATGCACATGCATCTTTTGGTAGACGCGGACGCAGTTTTCTGCAAAACCACACGATATGCATACAAATGGTGCTTTTGGCAGAACGCGCACGTGGATTTCTACCAAGCGACGTGAAAAGCATGCTGATACTGCTCTTTTTAGCACCCGCACATGGATTTGTGGCAAAACGCGTTTTAAGCATGCACATGCATCTTTTGGTAGGCGCGGACGCAGTTTTCTGCAAAACCACACGATATGCATACAAATGGTGCTTTTGGCAGAACGCGCACGTGGATTTCTACCAAGCGACGTGAAAAGCATGCTGATCCTGCTCTTTTTAGCACCCGCACATGGATTTGTGCCAAAACGCGTTTTAAGCATGCACATGCATCTTTTGGTAGACGCGGATGCAGTTTTCTGCAAAACCACACGATATGCATGCATATGGTGCTTTGGCAGAATGCACGCGTGGATTTCTACCAAACGACGTGAAAAGCATGCCGATGCTGCTCTTTTTAGCACCCACACACGCATTGGTGCCGAAACGCGTTTTAAGCAAGCACATGAATCTTTTGGTAGACGCGGACGCAGTTATCTGCAAAACCACACGATATGCATGCAAATGGTGCTTTTGGCAGAACGCGCACGTGGATTTCTACCAAGCGACGTGAAAAGCATGCCGATGCTGCTCTTTTTAGCACCCGCACATGGATTTGTGCCAAAACGCGTTTTAAGCATGCACATGCATCTTTTGGTAGACGCGGATGCAGTTTTCTGCAAAACCACACGATATGCATGCAAATGGTGCTTTGGCAGAATGCACACGTGGATTTCTACCAAAGGACGTGAAAAGCATGCCGATGCTGCTCTTTTTAGCACCCACACACGCATTTGTGCCAAAACGCGTTTTGAGCATGCACATGCATCTTTTGGTAGACGCGGACGCAGTTTTCTGCAAAACCACACGATATGCATGCAAATGGTGCTTTTGGCAGAACGCGCACGTGGATTTCTACCAAACGACGTGAAGAGCATGCCGATGCTGCTCTTTTTAGCACCCGCACAAGGATTTGTGCCAGAAAGCGTTTTACGCATGCACACGCATATTTGGTAGTCGTGGATGTAGTTTTCTGCAAAACCACACGATATGCATGCAAATGCTGCTTTTGGCAGAACGCGCACGTGGATTTCTACCAAAGGACGTGAAAAGCATGCCGATGCTGCTCTTTTTAGCACCCACACACGCATTTGTGCCAAAACGCGTTTTGAGCATGCACATGCATCTTTTGGTAGACGCGGACGCAGTTTTCTGCAAAACCACACGATATGCATGCAAATGGTGCTTTTGGCAGAACGCGCACGTGGATTTCTACCAAACGACGTGAAGAGCATGCCGATGCTGCTCTTTTTAGCACCCGCACAAGGATTTGTGCCAGAAAGCGTTTTACGCATGCACACGCATATTTGGTAGTCGTGGATGTAGTTTTCTGCAAAACCACACGATATGCATGCAAATGCTGCTTTTGGCAGAACGCGCACGTGGATTTCTACCAAGCGACGTGAAAAGCATGCCGATGCTGCTCTTTTTAGCACCCGCACATGGATTTGTGCCAAAACGCGTTTTAAGCATGCACATGCATCTTTTGGTAGACGCGGACGCAGTTTTCTGCAAAACCACACGATATGCATACAAATGGTGCTTTTGGCAGAACGCGCACGTGGATTTCTACCAAGCGACGTGAAAAGCATGCTGATGCTGCTCTTTTTAGCACCCGCACATGGATTTGTGCCAAAACGCGTTTTAAGCATGCACATGCATCTTTTGGTAGACGCGGATGCAGTTTTCTGCAAAACCACACGATATGCATGCAAATGGTGCTTTGGCAGAATGCACGCGTGGATTTCTACCAAACGACGTGAAAAGCACGCCGATGCTGCTCTTTTTACCACCCGCACACGCATTTGTGCCGAAACGCGTTTTAAGCAAGCACATGCATCTTTTGGTAGACGCGGACGCAATTTTCTGCAAAACCACACGATATGCATGCAAATGCTGCTTTTGGCAGAACGCGCACGTGGATTTCTACCAAACGTCGTGAAAAGCATACCGATGCTGCTCTTTTTAGCAACCGCACATGGATTTGTCCCAAATCGCGTTTTAAGCATGCACATGCATCTTTTGGTAGACGCGGACGCAGTTTTCTGCAAAACCACACGATATGCATGCAAATGCTGCTTTTGGCAGAACGCACACGTGGATTTCTACCAAACGTCGTGAAAAGCATGCCGATGCTGCTCTTTTTAGCACCCGCACATGGATTTGTCCCAAATCGCGTTTTAAGCATGCACATGCATCTTTTGGTAGACGCGGACGCAGTTTTCTGCAAAACCACACGATATGCATGCAAATGGTGCTTTTGGCAGAACGCGCACGTGGATTTCTACCAAACGACGTGAAGAGCATGCCGATGCTGCTCTTTTTAGCACCCGCACAAGGATTTGTGCCAGAAAGCGTTTTACGCATGCACACGCATATTTGGTAGTCGTGGATGTAGTTTTCTACAAAACAACACGATGTGCATGCAAATGGTGCTTTTGGCAGAACGCGCACGTGGATTTCTAACAAACGACGTGAAAAGCATGGCGATGCTGCTCTTTTTAGCACCCGCACATGGATTTGTGCCAAAACGCGTTTTGAGCATGCACATGCATCTTTTGGTAGACGCGGACGCAGTTTTCTGCAAAACCACACGATATGCATGCAAATGGTGCTTTTGGCAGAACGCGCACGTGGATTTCTACCAAGCGACGTGAAAAGCATGCCGATGCTGCTCTTTGTAGCACCCGCACATGTATTTGTGCCAAAACGCGTTTTAGCATGCACATGCATCTTTTGGTAGACGCGGATGCAGTTTTCTGCAAAACCACACGATATGCATGCAAATGGTGCTTTTGGCAGAAGGCGCACGTGGATTTCTACCAAACGACGTGAAAAGCATGCCGATGCTGCGCTTTTTAGCAGCCGCACATGGATTTGTGCCAAAACGCGTTTTAAGCATGCACATGCATCTTTTGGCAGACGCGGACGCAATTTTCTGCAAAACCGCACCATATGCATGCAAATGCTGCTTTTGGCAGAACGCGCACGTGGATTTCTACCAAACGACGTGAAAAGCATGCCGATGCTGCTCTTTTTAGCACCCGCACATGGATTTGTCCCAAATCGCGTTTAAGCATGCACATGCATCTTTTGGTAGACGCGGACGCAGTTTTCTGCAAAACCACACGATATGCATACAAATGGTGCTTTTGGCAGAACGCGCACGTGGATTTCTACCAAGCGACGTGAAAAGCATGCTGATACTGCTCTTTTTAGCACCCGCACATGGATTTGTGGCAAAACGCGTTTTAAGCATGCACATGCATCTTTTGGTAGGCGCGGACGCAGTTTTCTGCAAAACCACACGATATGCATACAAATGGTGCTTTTGGCAGAACGCGCACGTGGATTTCTACCAAGCGACGTGAAAAGCATGCTGATCCTGCTCTTTTTAGCACCCGCACATGGATTTGTGCCAAAACGCGTTTTAAGCATGCACATGCATCTTTTGGTAGACGCGGATGCAGTTTTCTGCAAAACCACACGATATGCATGCATATGGTGCTTTGGCAGAATGCACGCGTGGATTTCTACCAAACGACGTGAAAAGCATGCCGATGCTGCTCTTTTTAGCACCCACACACGCATTGGTGCCGAAACGCGTTTTAAGCAAGCACATGAATCTTTTGGTAGACGCGGACGCAGTTATCTGCAAAACCACACGATATGCATGCAAATGGTGCTTTTGGCAGAACGCGCACGTGGATTTCTACCAAGCGACGTGAAAAGCATGCCGATGCTGCTCTTTTTAGCACCCGCACATGGATTTGTGCCAAAACGCGTTTTAAGCATGCACATGCATCTTTTGGTAGACGCGGATGCAGTTTTCTGCAAAACCACACGATATGCATGCAAATGGTGCTTTGGCAGAATGCACACGTGGATTTCTACCAAAGGACGTGAAAAGCATGCCGATGCTGCTCTTTTTAGCACCCACACACGCATTTGTGCCAAAACGCGTTTTGAGCATGCACATGCATCTTTTGGTAGACGCGGACGCAGTTTTCTGCAAAACCACACGATATGCATGCAAATGGTGCTTTTGGCAGAACGCGCACGTGGATTTCTACCAAACGACGTGAAGAGCATGCCGATGCTGCTCTTTTTAGCACCCGCACAAGGATTTGTGCCAGAAAGCGTTTTACGCATGCACACGCATATTTGGTAGTCGTGGATGTAGTTTTCTGCAAAACCACACGATATGCATGCAAATGCTGCTTTTGGCAGAACGCGCACGTGGATTTCTACCAAGCGACGTGAAAAGCATGCCGATGCTCCTCTTTTTAGCACCCGCACATGGATTTGTGCCAAAACGCGTTTTAAGCATGCACATGCATCTTTTGGTAGACGCGGACGCAGTTTTCTGCAAAACCACACGATATGCATACAAATGGTGCTTTTGGCAGAACGCGCACGTGGATTTCTACCAAGCGACGTGAAAAGCATGCTGATGCTGCTCTTTTTAGCACCCGCACATGGATTTGTGCCAAAACGCGTTTTAAGCATGCACATGCATCTTTTGGTAGACGCGGATGCAGTTTTCTGCAAAACCACACGATATGCATGCAAATGGTGCTTTGGCAGAATGCACGCGTGGATTTCTACCAAACGACGTGAAAAGCACGCCGATGCTGCTCTTTTTACCACCCGCACACGCATTTGTGCCGAAACGCGTTTTAAGCAAGCACATGCATCTTTTGGTAGACGCGGACGCAATTTTCTGCAAAACCACACGATATGCATGCAAATGCTGCTTTTGGCAGAACGCGCACGTGGATTTCTACCAAACGTCGTGAAAAGCATACCGATGCTGCTCTTTTTAGCATCCGCACATGATTTTGTCCCAAATCGCGTTTTAAGCATGCACATGCATCTTTTGGTAGACGCGGACGCAGTTTTCTGCAAAACCACACGATATGCATGCAAATGCTGCTTTTGGCAGAACGCACACGTGGATTTCTACCAAACGTCGTGAAAAGCATGCCGATGCTGCTCTTTTTAGCACCCGCACATGGATTTGTCCCAAATCGCGTTTTAAGCATGCACATGCATCTTTTGGTAGACGCGGACGCAGTTTTCTGCAAAACCACACGATATGCATGCAAATGGTGCTTTTGGCAGAACGCGCACGTGGATTTCTACCAAACGACGTGAAGAGCATGCCGATGCTGCTCTTTTTAGCACCCGCACAAGGATTTGTGCCAGAAAGCGTTTTACGCATGCACACGCATATTTGGTAGTCGTGGATGTAGTTTTCTACAAAACAACACGATGTGCATGCAAATGGTGCTTTTGGCAGAACGCGCACGTGGATTTCTAACAAACGACGTGAAAAGCATGGCGATGCTGCTCTTTTTAGCACCCGCACATGGATTTGTGCCAAAACGCGTTTTGAGCATGCACATGCATCTTTTGGTAGACGCGGACGCAGTTTTCTGCAAAACCACACGATATGCATGCAAATGGTGCTTTTGGCAGAACGCGCACGTGGATTTCTACCAAGCGACGTGAAAAGCATGCCGATGCTGCTCTTTGTAGCACCCGCACATGTATTTGTGCCAAAACGCGTTTTAGCATGCACATGCATCTTTTGGTAGACGCGGATGCAGTTTTCTGCAAAACCACACGATATGCATGCAAATGGTGCTTTTGGCAGAAGGCGCACGTGGATTTCTACCAAACGACGTGAAAAGCATGCCGATGCTGCGCTTTTTAGCAGCCGCACATGGATTTGTGCCAAAACGCGTTTTAAGCATGCACATGCATCTTTTGGCAGACGCGGACGCAATTTTCTGCAAAACCGCACCATATGCATGCAAATGCTGCTTTTGGCAGAACGCGCACGTGGATTTCTACCAAACGACGTGAAAAGCATGCCGATGCTGCTCTTTTTAGCACCCGCACATGGATTTGTCCCAAATCGCGTTTAAGCATGCACATGCATCTTTTGGTAGACGCGGACGCAGGTTTCTGCAAAACCACACGATATGCATACAAATGGTGCTTTTGGCAGAACGCGCACGTGGATTTCTACCAAGCGACGTGAAAAGCATGCTGATACTGCTCTTTTTAGCACCCGCACATGGATTTGTGGCAAAACGCGTTTTAAGCATGCACATGCATCTTTTGGTAGGCGCGGATGCAGTTTTCTGCAAAACCACACGATATGCATGCAAATGGTGCTTTGGCAGAATGCACGCGTGGATTTCTACCAAACGACGTGAAAAGCATGCCGATGCTGCTCTTTTTAGCACCCACACACGCATTTGTGCCGAAACGCCTTTTAAGCAAGCACATGAATCTTTTGGTAGACGCGGACGCAATTTTCTGCAAAACCACACGATATGCATGCAAATGCTGCTTTTGGCAGAACGCGCACGTGGATTTCTACCAAACGACGTGAAAAGCATGCCGATGCTGCTCTTTTTAGCACCCGCACAAGAATTTGTGCCAAAACGTGTTTTGAGCATGCACATGCATCTTTTGGTAGACGCGGACGCAGTTATCTGCAAAACCACACGATATGCATGCAAATGGTGCTTTTGGCAGAACGCGCACGTGGATTTCTACCAAGCGACGTGAAAAGCATGCCGATGCTGCTCTTTTTAGCACCCGCACATGGATTTGTGCCAAAACGCGTTTTAAGCATGCACATGCATCTTTTGGTAGACGCGGATGCAGTTTTCTTCAAAACCACACGATATGCATGCAAATGGTGCTTTGGCAGAATGCACACGTGGATTTCTACCAAAGGACGTGAAAAGCATGCCGATGCTGCTCTTTTTAGCACCCACACACGCATTTGTGCCAAAACGCGTTTTGAGCATGCACATGCTTCTTTTGGTAGACGCGGACGCACTTTTCTGCAAAACCACACGATATGCGCAGCAAATGGTGCTTTGGCAGAATACACACGTGGATTTCTACCAAACGACGTGAAAAGCATGCCGATGCTGCTCTTTTTAGCACCCACTCACGCATTTGTGCCAAAACGCGTTTTGAGCATGCACATGCTTCTTTTGGTAGACGCGGACGCAGTTTTCTGCAAAACTACACGATATGCATACAAATAGTGCTTTTGGCAGAACGCGCACATGGATTTCTACCAAGCGACGTGAAAAGCATGCCGATGCTGCTCTTTTTAGCACCCGCACATGGATTTGTGCCAAAACGCGTTTTAAGCATGCACATGCATCTTTTGGTAGACGCGGACGCAGTTTTCTGCAAAACCACACGATATGCATACAAATGGTGCTTTTGGCAGAACGCGCACGTGGATTTCTACCAAGCGACGTGAAAAGCATGCTGATCCTGCTCTTTTTAGCACCCGCACATGGATTTGTGCCAAAACGCGTTTTAAGCATGCACATGCATCTTTTGGTAGACGCGGATGCAGTTTTCTGCAAAACCACACGATATGCATGCATATGGTGCTTTGGCAGAATGCACGCGTGGATTTCTACCAAACGACGTGAAAAGCATGCCGATGCTGCTCTTTTTAGCACCCACACACGCATTGGTGCCGAAACGCGTTTTAAGCAAGCACATGAATCTTTTGGTAGACGCGGACGCAGTTATCTGCAAAACCACACGATATGCATGCAAATGGTGCTTTTGGCAGAACGCGCACGTGGATTTCTACCAAGCGACGTGAAAAGCATGCCGATGCTGCTCTTTTTAGCACCCGCACATGGATTTGTGCCAAAACGCGTTTTAAGCATGCACATGCATCTTTTGGTAGACGCGGATGCAGTTTTCTGCAAAACCACACGATATGCATGCAAATGGTGCTTTGGCAGAATGCACACGTGGATTTCTACCAAAGGACGTGAAAAGCATGCCGATGCTGCTCTTTTTAGCACCCACACACGCATTTGTGCCAAAACGCGTTTTGAGCATGCACATGCATCTTTTGGTAGACGCGGACGCAGTTTTCTGCAAAACCACACGATATGCATGCAAATGGTGCTTTTGGCAGAACGCGCACGTGGATTTCTACCAAACGACGTGAAGAGCATGCCGATGCTGCTCTTTTTAGCACCCGCACAAGGATTTGTGCCAGAAAGCGTTTTACGCATGCACACGCATATTTGGTAGTCGTGGATGTAGTTTTCTGCAAAACCACACGATATGCATGCAAATGCTGCTTTTGGCAGAACGCGCACGTGGATTTCTACCAAGCGACGTGAAAAGCATGCCGATGCTGCTCTTTTTAGCACCCGCACATGGATTTGTGCCAAAACGCGTTTTAAGCATGCACATGCATCTTTTGGTAGACGCGGACGCAGTTTTCTGCAAAACCACACGATATGCATACAAATGGTGCTTTTGGCAGAACGCGCACGTGGATTTCTACCAAGCGACGTGAAAAGCATGCTGATGCTGCTCTTTTTAGCACCCGCACATGGATTTGTGCCAAAACGCGTTTTAAGCATGCACATGCATCTTTTGGTAGACGCGGATGCAGTTTTCTGCAAAACCACACGATATGCATGCAAATGGTGCTTTGGCAGAATGCACGCGTGGATTTCTACCAAACGACGTGAAAAGCACGCCGATGCTGCTCTTTTTACCACCCGCACACGCATTTGTGCCCAAAACGCGTTTTAAGCAAGCACATGCATCTTTTGGTAGACGCGGACGCAATTTTCTGCAAAACCACACGATATGCATGCAAATGCTGCTTTTGGCAGAACGCGCACGTGGATTTCTACCAAACGTCGTGAAAAGCATACCGATGCTGCTCTTTTTAGCATCCGCACATGGATTTGTCCCAAATCGCGTTTTAAGCATGCACATGCATCTTTTGGTAGACGCGGACGCAGTTTTCTGCAAAACCACACGATATGCATGCAAATGCTGCTTTTGGCAGAACGCACACGTGGATTTCTACCAAACGTCGTGAAAAGCATGCCGATGCTGCTCTTTTTAGCACCCGCACATGGATTTGTCCCAAATCGCGTTTTAAGCATGCACATGCATCTTTTGGTAGACGCGGACGCAGTTTTCTGCAAAACCACACGATATGCATGCAAATGGTGCTTTTGGCAGAACGCGCACGTGGATTTCTACCAAACGACGTGAAGAGCATGCCGATGCTGCTCTTTTTAGCACCCGCACAAGGATTTGTGCCAGAAAGCGTTTTACGCATGCACACGCATATTTGGTAGTCGTGGATGTAGTTTTCTACAAAACAACACGATGTGCATGCAAATGGTGCTTTTGGCCGAACGCGCACGTGGATTTCTAACAAACGACGTGAAAAGCATGGCGATGCTGCTCTTTTTAGCACCCGCACATGGATTTGTGCCAAAACGCGTTTTGAGCATGCACATGCATCTTTTGGTAGACGCGGACGCAGTTTTCTGCAAAACCACACGATATGCATGCAAATGGTGCTTTTGGCAGAACGCGCACGTGGATTTCTACCAAGCGACGTGAAAAGCATGCCGATGCTGCTCTTTGTAGCACCCGCACATGTATTTGTGCCAAAACGCGTTTTAGCATGCACATGCATCTTTTGGTAGACGCGGATGCAGTTTTCTGCAAAACCACACGATATGCATGCAAATGGTGCTTTTGGCAGAAGGCGCACGTGGATTTCTACCAAACGACGTGAAAAGCATGCCGATGCTGCGCTTTTTAGCAGCCGCACATGGATTTGTGCCAAAACGCGTTTTAAGCATGCACATGCATCTTTTGGCAGACGCGGACGCAATTTTCTGCAAAACCGCACCATATGCATGCAAATGCTGCTTTTGGCAGAACGCGCACGTGGACTTCTACCAAACGACGTGAAAAGCATGCCGATGCTGCTCTTTTTAGCACCCGCACATGGATTTGTCCCAAATCGCGTTTAAGCATGCACATGCATCTTTTGGTAGACGCGGACGCAGTTTTCTGCAAAACCACACGATATGCATACAAATGGTGCTTTTGGCAGAACGCGCACGTGGATTTCTACCAAGCGACGTGAAAAGCATGCTGATACTGCTCTTTTTAGCACCCGCACATGGATTTGTGGCAAAACGCGTTTTAAGCATGCACATGCATCTTTTGGTAGGCGCGGATGCAGTTTTCTGCAAAACCACACGATATGCATGCAAATGGTGCTTTGGCAGAATGCACGCGTGGATTTCTACCAAACGACGTGAAAAGCATGCCGATGCTGCTCTTTTTAGCACCCACACACGCATTTGTGCCGAAACGCCTTTTAAGCAAGCACATGAATCTTTTGGTAGACGCGGACGCAATTTTCTGCAAAACCACACGATATGCATGCAAATGCTGCTTTTGGCAGAACGCGCACGTGGATTTCTACCAAACGACGTGAAAAGCATGCCGATGCTGCTCTTTTTAGCACCCGCACAAGAATTTGTGCCAAAACGTGTTTTGAGCATGCACATGCATCTTTTGGTAGACGCGGACGCAGTTATCTGCAAAACCACACGATATGCATGCAAATGGTGCTTTTGGCAGAACGCGCACGTGGATTTCTACCAAGCGACGTGAAAAGCATGCCGATGCTGCTCTTTTTAGCACCCGCACATGGATTTGTGCCAAAACGCGTTTTAAGCATGCACATGCATCTTTTGGTAGACGCGGATGCAGTTTTCTTCAAAACCACACGATATGCATGCAAATGGTGCTTTGGCAGAATGCACACGTGGATTTCTACCAAAGGACGTGAAAAGCATGCCGATGCTGCTCTTTTTAGCACCCACACACGCATTTGTGCCAAAACGCGTTTTGAGCATGCACATGCTTCTTTTGGTAGACGCGGACGCACTTTTCTGCAAAACCACACGATATGCATGCAAATGGTGCTTTGGCAGAATACACACGTGGATTTCTACCAAACGACGTGAAAAGCATGCCGATGCTGCTCTTTTTAGCACCCACACACGCATTTGTGCCAAAACGCGTTTTGAGCATGCACATGCTTCTTTTGGTAGACGCGGACGCAGTTTTCTGCAAAACTACACGATATGCATACAAATAGTGCTTTTGGCAGAACGCGCACATGGATTTCTACCAAGCGACGTGAAAAGCATGCCGATGCTGCTCTTTTTAGCACCCGCACATGGATTTGTGCCAAAACGCGTTTTAAGCATGCACATGCATCTTTTGGTAGACGCGGACGCAGTTTTCTGCAAAACCACACGATATGCATACAAATGGTGCTTTTGGCAGAACGCGCACATGGATTTCTACCAAGCGACGTGAAAAGCATGCTGATGCTGCTCTTTTTAGCACCCGCACATGGATTTGTGCCAAAACGCGTTTTAAGCATGCACATGCATCTTTTGGTAGACGCGGATGCAGTTTTCTGCAAAACCACACGATATGCATGCAAATGGTGCTTTGGCAGAATGCACGCGTGGATTTCTACCAAACGACGTGAAAAGCACGCCGATGCTGCTCTTTTTACCACCCGCACACGCATTTGTGCCGAAACGCGTTTTAAGCAAGCACATGCATCTTTTGGTAGACGCGGACGCAATTTTCTGCAAAACCACACGATATGCATGCAAATGCTGCTTTTGGCAGAACGCGCACGTGGATTTCTACCAAACGTCGTGAAAAGCATACCGATGCTGCTCTTTTTAGCATCCGCACATGGATTTGTCCCAAATCGCGTTTTAAGCATGCACATGCATCTTTTGGTAGACGCGGACGCAGTTTTCTGCAAAACCACACGATATGCATGCAAATGCTGCTTTTGGCAGAACGCACACGTGGATTTCTACCAAACGTCGTGAAAAGCATGCCGATGCTGCTCTTTTTAGCACCCGCACATGGATTTGTCCCAAATCGCGTTTTAAGCATGCACATGCATCTTTTGGTAGACGCGGACGCAGTTTTCTGCAAAACCACACGATATGCATGCAAATGGTGCTTTTGGCAGAACGCGCACGTGGATTTCTACCAAACGACGTGAAGAGCATGCCGATGCTGCTCTTTTTAGCACCCGCACAAGGATTTGTGCCAGAAAGCGTTTTACGCATGCACACGCATATTTGGTAGTCGTGGATGTAGTTTTCTGCAAAACAACACGATGTGCATGCAAATGGTGCTTTTGGCAGAACGCGCACGTGGATTTCTAACAAACGACGTGAAAAGCATGGCGATGCTGCTCTTTTTAGCACCCGCACATGGATTTGTGCCAAAACGCGTTTTGAGCATGCACATGCATCTTTTGGTAGACGCGGACGCAGTTTTCTGCAAAACCACACGATATGCATGCAAATGGTGCTTTTGGCAGAACGCGCACGTGGATTTCTACCAAGCGACGTGAAAAGCATGCCGATGCTGCTCTTTGTAGCACCCGCACATGTATTTGTGCCAAAACGCGTTTTAGCATGCACATGCATCTTTTGGTAGACGCGGATGCAGTTTTCTGCAAAACCACACGATATGCATGCAAATGGTGCTTTTGGCAGAAGGCGCACGTGGATTTCTACCAAACGACGTGAAAAGCATGCCGATGCTGCGCTTTTTAGCAGCCGCACATGGATTTGTGCCAAAACGCGTTTTAAGCATGCACATGCATCTTTTGGCAGACGCGGACGCAATTTTCTGCAAAACCGCACCATATGCATGCAAATGCTGCTTTTGGCAGAACGCGCACGTGGATTTCTACCAAACGACGTGAAAAGCATGCCGATGCTGCTCTTTTTAGCACCCGCACATGGATTTGTCCCAAATCGCGTTTAAGCATGCACATGCATCTTTTGGTAGACGCGGACGCAGTTTTCTGCAAAACCACACGATATGCATACAAATGGTGCTTTTGGCAGAACGCGCACGTGGATTTCTACCAAGCGACGTGAAAAGCATGCTGATACTGCTCTTTTTAGCACCCGCACATGGATTTGTGGCAAAACGCGTTTTAAGCATGCACATGCATCTTTTGGTAGGCGCGGATGCAGTTTTCTGCAAAACCACACGATATGCATGCAAATGGTGCTTTGGCAGAATGCACGCGTGGATTTCTACCAAACGACGTGAAAAGCATGCCGATGCTGCTCTTTTTAGCACCCACACACGCATTTGTGCCGAAACGCCTTTTAAGCAAGCACATGAATCTTTTGGTAGACGCGGACGCAATTTTCTGCAAAACCACACGATATGCATGCAAATGCTGCTTTTGGCAGAACGCGCACGTGGATTTCTACCAAACGACGTGAAAAGCATGCCGATGCTGCTCTTTTTAGCACCCGCACAAGAATTTGTGCCAAAACGTGTTTTGAGCATGCACATGCATCTTTTGGTAGACGCGGACGCAGTTATCTGCAAAACCACACGATATGCATGCAAATGGTGCTTTTGGCAGAACGCGCACGTGGATTTCTACCAAGCGACGTGAAAAGCATGCGATGCTGCTCTTTTTAGCACCCGCACATGGATTTGTGCCAAAACGCGTTTTAAGCATGCACATGCATCTTTTGGTAGACGCGGATGCAGTTTTCTTCAAAACCACACGATATGCATGCAAATGGTGCTTTGGCAGAATGCACACGTGGATTTCTACCAAAGGACGTGAAAAGCATGCCGATGCTGCTCTTTTTAGCACCCACACACGCATTTGTGCCAAAACGCGTTTTGAGCATGCACATGCTTCTTTTGGTAGACGCGGACGCACTTTTCTGCAAAACCACACGATATGCATGCAAATGGTGCTTTGGCAGAATACACACGTGGATTTCTACCAAACGACGTGAAAAGCATGCCGATGCTGCTCTTTTTAGCACCCACACACGCATTTGTGCCAAAACGCGTTTTGAGCATGCACATGCTTCTTTTGGTAGACGCGGACGCAGTTTTCTGCAAAACTACACGATATGCATACAAATAGTGCTTTTGGCAGAACGCGCACATGGATTTCTACCAAGCGACGTGAAAAGCATGCCGATGCTGCTCTTTTTAGCACCCGCACATGGATTTGTGCCAAAACGCGTTTTAAGCATGCACATGCATCTTTTGGTAGACGCGGACGCAGTTTTCTGCAAAACCACACGATATGCATACAAATGGTGCTTTTGGCAGAACGCGCACGTGGATTTCTACCAAGCGACGTGAAAAGCATGCTGATCCTGCTCTTTTTAGCACCCGCACATGGATTTGTGCCAAAACGCGTTTTAAGCATGCACATGCATCTTTTGGTAGACGCGGATGCAGTTTTCTGCAAAACCACACGATATGCATGCATATGGTGCTTTGGCAGAATGCACGCGTGGATTTCTACCAAACGACGTGAAAAGCATGCCGATGCTGCTCTTTTTAGCACCCACACACGCATTGGTGCCGAAACGCGTTTTAAGCAAGCACATGAATCTTTTGGTAGACGCGGACGCAATTTTCTGCAAAATCACACGATATGCATGCAAATGCTGCTTTTGGCAGAACGCGAACGTGGATTTCTACCAAACGACGTGAAAAGCATGCCGATGCTGCTCTTTTTAGCACCCGCACATGGATTTGTCCCAAATCGCGTTTTAAGCATGCACATGCATCTCTTGGTAGACGCGGACGCAGTTTTCTGCAAAACCACACGATATGCATGCAAATGCTGCTTTTGGCAGAACGTGCACGTGGATTTCTACCAAGCGACGTGAAAAGCATGCCGATGCTGCTCTTTTTAGCACCCGCACATGGATTTGTGCCAAAACGCGTTTTAAGCATGCACATGCATCTTTTGGTAGACGCGGACGCAGTTTTCTGCAAAACCACACGCTATGCATACAAATGGTGCTTTTGGCAGAACGCGCACGTGGATTTCTACCAAGCGACGTGAAAAGCATGCTGATGCTGCTCTTTTTAGCACCCGCACATGGATTTGTGCCAAAACGCGTTTTAAGCATGCACATGCATCTTTTGGTAGACGCGGATGCAGTTTTCTGCAAAACCACACGATATGCATGCAAATGGTGCTTTGGCAGAATGCACGCGTGGATTTCTACCAAACGACGTGAAAAGCATGCCGATGCTGCTCTTTTTAGCACCCACACACGCCTTTGTGCCGAAACGCGTTTTAAGCAAGCACATGCATCTTTTGGTAGACGCGGACGCAATTTTCTGGAAAACCACACGATATGCATGCAAATGCTGCTTTTGGCAGAACGCGCACGTGGATTTCTACCAAACGACGTGAAAAGCATACCGATGCTGCTCTTTTTAGCATCCGCACATGGATTTGTCCCAAATCGCGTTTTAAGCATGCACATGCATCTTTTGGTAGACGCGGACGCAGTTTTCTGCAAAACCACACGATATGCATGCAAATGGTGCTTTTGGCAGAACGCGCACGTGGATTTCTACCAAACGACGTGAAGAGCATGCCGATGCTGCTCTTTTTAGCACCCGCACAAGGATTTGTGCCAGAAAGCGTTTTACGCATGCACACGCATATTTGGTAGTCGTGGATGTAGTTTTCTGCAAAACAACACGATATGCATGCAAATGGTGCTTTTGGCAGAATGCGCACGTGGATTTCTAACAAACGACGTGAAAAGCATGCCGATGCTGCTTTTTCAAGAACCCGCACATGGATTTGTGCCAAAACGCGTTTTGAGCATGCACATGCATCTTTTGGTAGACGCGGACGCAGTTTTCTGCAAAACCACACGATATGCATGCAAATGGTGCTTTTGGCAGAACGCGCACGTGGATTTCTACCAAGCGACGTGAAAAGCATGCCGATGCTGCTCTTTTTAGCACCCGCACATGGATTTGTGCCAAAACGCGTTTTAAGCATGCACATGCATCTTTTGGTAGACGCGGATGCAGTTTTCTGCAAAACCACACGATATGCATGCAAATGGTGCTTTGGCAGAATGCACACGTGGATTTCTACCAAACGACGTGAAAAGCATGCCGATGCTGCTTTTTTAAGAACCCGCACATGGATTTGTGCCAAAACGCGTTTTGAGCATGCACATGCATCTTTTGGTAGACGCGGACGCAGTTTTCTGCAAAACCACACGATATGCATGCAAATGGTGCTTTTGGCAGAACGCGCACGTGGATTTCTACCAAGCGACGTGAAAAGCATGCCGATGCTGCTCTTTTTAGCACCCGCACATGGATTTGTGCCAAAACGCGTTTTAAGCATGCACATGCATCTTTTGGTACACGCGGACGCAATTTTCTGGAAAACCACACGATATGCATGCAAATGCTTCTTTTGGCAGAACGCGCACGTGGATTTCTACCAAACGACGTGAAAAGCATGCCGATGCTGCTCTTTTTAGCACCCGCACATGGATTTGTCCCAAATCGCGTTTAAGCATGCACATGCATCTTTTGGTAGACGCGGACGCAGTTTTCTGCAAAACCACACGATATGCATACAAATGGTGCTTTTGGCAGAACGCGCACGTGGATTTCTACCAAGCGACGTGAAAAGCATGCTGATACTGCTCTTTTTAGCACCCGCACATGGATTTGTGGCGAAACGCGTTTTAAGCATGCACATGCATCTTTTGGTAGACGCGGACGCAGTTTTCTGCAAAACCACACGATATGCATGCAAATGGTGCTTTTGGCAGAACGCGCACGTGGATTTCTACCAAACGACGTGAAGAGCATGCCGATGCTGCTCTTTTTAGCACCCGCACAAGGATTTGTGCCAAAACGCGTTTTAAGCATGCACATGCATCTTTTGGCAGACGCGGACGCAGTTTTCTGCAAAACCACACGATATGCATGCAAATGGTGCTTTGGCAGAATGCACGCGTGGATTTCTACGAAACGACGTGAAAAGCATGCCGATGCTGCTCTTTTTAGCACCCACACACGCATTTGTGCCGAAACGCCTTTTAAGCAAGCACATGAATCTTTTGGTAGACGTGGACGCAATTTTCAGCAAAACCACACGATATGCATGCAAATGCTGCTTTTGGCAGAACGCGCACGTGGATTTCTACCAAACGACGTGAAAAGCATGCCGATGCTGCTCTTTTTAGCACCCGCACAAGAATTTGTGCCAAAACGTGTTTTGAGCATGCACATGCATCTTTTGGTAGACGCGGACGCAGTTATCTGCAAAACCACACGATATGCATGCAAATGGTGCTTTTGGCAGAACACGCACGTGGATTTCTACCAAGCGACGTGAAAAGCATGCCGATGCTGCTCTTTTTAGCACCCGCACATGGATTTGTGCCAAAACGCGTTTTAAGCATGCACATGCATCTTTTGGCAGACGCGGACGCCATTTTCTGCAAAACCGCACCATATGCATTGAAATGCTGCTTTTGGCAGAACGCGCACGTGGATTTCTACCAAACGACGTGAAAAGCATGCCGATGCTGCTCTTTTTAGCACCCGCACATGGATTTGTCCCAAATCGCGTTTAAGCATGCACATGCATCTTTTGGTAGACGCGGACGCAGTTTTCTGCAAAACCACACGATATGCATACAAATGGTGCTTTTGGCTGAACGCGCACGTGGATTTCTACCAAGCGACGTGAAAAGCATGCTGATACTGCTCTTTTTAGCACCCGCACATGGATTTGTGGCAAAACGCGTTTTAAGCATGCACATGCATCTTTTGGTAGGCGCGGATGCAGTTTTCTGCAAAACCACACGATATGCATGCAAATGGTGCTTTGGCAGAATGCACACGTGGATTTCTACCAAAGGACGTGAAAAGCATGCCGATGCTGCTCTTTTTAGCACCCACACACGCATTTGTGCCAAAACGCGTTTTGAGCATGCACATGCTTCTTTTGGTAGACGCGGACGCACTTTTCTGCAAAACCACACGATATGCATGCAAATGGTGCTTTGGCAGAATACACACGTGGATTTCTACCAAACGACGTGGAAAGCATGCCGATGCTGCTCTTTTTAGCACCCACACACGCATTTGTGCCAAAACGCGTTTTGAGCATGCACATGCTTCTTTTGGTAGACGCGGACGCAGTTTTCTGCAAAACTACACGATATGCATACAAATAGTGCTTTTGGCAGAACGCGCACATGGATTTCTACCAAGCGACGTGAAAAGCATGCCGATGCTGCTCTTTTTAGCACCCGCACATGGATTTGTGCCAAAACGCGTTTTAAGCATGCACATGCATCTTTTGGTAGACGCGGACGCAGTTTTCTGCAAAACCACACGATATGCATACAAATGGTGCTTTTGGCAGAACGCGCACGTGGATTTCTACCAAGCGACGTGAAAAGCATGCTGATCCTGCTCTTTTTAGCACCCGCACATGGATTTGTGCCAAAACGCGTTTTAAGCATGCACATGCATCTTTTGGTAGACGCGGATGCAGTTTTCTGCAAAACCACACGATATGCATGCATATGGTGCTTTGGCAGAATGCACGCGTGGATTTCTACCAAACGACGTGAAAAGCATGCCGATGCTGCTCTTTTTAGCACCCACACACGCATTTGTGCCAAAACGCGTTTTGAGCATGCACATGCATCTTTTGGTAGACGCGGACGCAGTTTTCTGCAAAACCACACGATATGCATGCAAATGGTGCTTTTGGCAGAACGCGCACGTGGATTTCTACCAAGCGACGTGAAAAGCATGCCGATGCTGCTCTTTTTAGCACCCGCACATGGATTTGTGCCAAAACGCGTTTTAAGCATGCACATGCATCTTTTGGTACACGCGGACGCAATTTTCTGGAAAACCACACGATATGCATGCAAATGCTTCTTTTGGCAGAACGCGCACGTGGATTTCTACCAAACGACGTGAAAAGCATGCCGATGCTGCTCTTTTTAGCACCCGCACATGGATTTGTCCCAAATCGCGTTTAAGCATGCACATGCATCTTTTGGTAGACGCGGACGCAGTTTTCTGCAAAACCACACGATATGCATACAAATGGTGCTTTTGGCAGAACGCGCACGTGGATTTCTACCAAGCGACGTGAAAAGCATGCTGATACTGCTCTTTTTAGCACCCGCACATGGATTTGTGGCGAAACGCGTTTTAAGCATGCACATGCATCTTTTGGTAGACGCGGACGCAGTTTTCTGCAAAACCACACGATATGCATGCAAATGGTGCTTTTGGCAGAACGCGCACGTGGATTTCTACCAAACGACGTGAAGAGCATGCCGATGCTGCTCTTTTTAGCACCCGCACAAGGATTTGTGCCAAAACGCGTTTTAAGCATGCACATGCATCTTTTGGCAGACGCGGACGCAGTTTTCTGCAAAACCACACGATATGCATGCAAATGGTGCTTTGGCAGAATGCACGCGTGGATTTCTACGAAACGACGTGAAAAGCATGCCGATGCTGCTCTTTTTAGCACCCACACACGCATTTGTGCCGAAACGCCTTTTAAGCAAGCACATGAATCTTTTGGTAGACGTGGACGCAATTTTCAGCAAAACCACACGATATGCATGCAAATGCTGCTTTTGGCAGAACGCGCACGTGGATTTCTACCAAACGACGTGAAAAGCATGCCGATGCTGCTCTTTTTAGCACCCGCACAAGAATTTGTGCCAAAACGTGTTTTGAGCATGCACATGCATCTTTTGGTAGACGCGGACGCAGTTATCTGCAAAACCACACGATATGCATGCAAATGGTGCTTTTGGCAGAACACGCACGTGGATTTCTACCAAGCGACGTGAAAAGCATGCCGATGCTGCTCTTTTTAGCACCCGCACATGGATTTGTGCCAAAACGCGTTTTAAGCATGCACATGCATCTTTTGGTAGACGCGGACGCAATTTTCTGCAAAACCACACGATATGCATGCAAATGGTGCTTTTGGCAGAACGCGCACGTGGATTTCTACCAAGCGACGTGAAAAGCATGCCGATGCTGCGCTTTTTAGCACCCGCACATGGATTTGTGCCAAAACGCGTTTTAAGCATGCACATGCATCTTTTGGCAGACGCGGACGCCATTTTCTGCAAAACCGCACCATATGCATTGAAATGCTGCTTTTGGCAGAACGCGCACGTGGATTTCTACCAAACGACGTGAAAAGCATGCCGATGCTGCTCTTTTTAGCACCCGCACATGGATTTGTCCCAAATCGCGTTTAAGCATGCACATGCATCTTTTGGTAGACGCGGACGCAGTTTTCTGCAAAACCACACGATATGCATACAAATGGTGCTTTTGGCAGAACGCGCACGTGGATTTCTACCAAGCGACGTGAAAAGCATGCTGATACTGCTCTTTTTAGCACCCGCACATGGATTTGTGGCAAAACGCGTTTTAAGCATGCACATGCATCTTTTGGTAGGCGCGGATGCAGTTTTCTGCAAAACCACACGATATGCATGCAAATGGTGCTTTGGCAGAATGCACACGTGGATTTCTACCAAAGGACGTGAAAAGCATGCCGATGCTGCTCTTTTTAGCACCCACACACGCATTTGTGCCAAAACGCGTTTTGAGCATGCACATGCTTCTTTTGGTAGACGCGGACGCACTTTTCTGCAAAACCACACGATATGCATGCAAATGGTGCTTTGGCAGAATACACACGTGGATTTCTACCAAACGACGTGGAAAGCATGCCGATGCTGCTCTTTTTAGCACCCACACACGCATTTGTGCCAAAACGCGTTTTGAGCATGCACATGCTTCTTTTGGTAGACGCGGACGCAGTTTTCTGCAAAACTACACGATATGCATACAAATAGTGCTTTTGGCAGAACGCGCACATGGATTTCTACCAAGCGACGTGAAAAGCATGCCGATGCTGCTCTTTTTAGCACCCGCACATGGATTTGTGCCAAAACGCGTTTTAAGCATGCACATGCATCTTTTGGTAGACGCGGACGCAGTTTTCTGCAAAACCACACGATATGCATACAAATGGTGCTTTTGGCAGAACGCGCACGTGGATTTCTACCAAGCGACGTGAAAAGCATGCTGATCCTGCTCTTTTTAGCACCCGCACATGGATTTGTGCCAAAACGCGTTTTAAGCATGCACATGCATCTTTTGGTAGACGCGGATGCAGTTTTCTGCAAAACCACACGATATGCATGCATATGGTGCTTTGGCAGAATGCACGCGTGGATTTCTACCAAACGACGTGAAAAGCATGCCGATGCTGCTCTTTTTAGCACCCACACACGCATTTGTGCCGAAACGCGTTTTAAGCAAGCACATGAATCTTTTGGTAGACGCGGACGCAATTTTCTGCAAAACCACACGATATGCATGCAAATGCTGCTTTTGGCAGAACGCGAACGTGGATTTCTACCAAACGACGTGAAAAGCATGCCGATGCTGCTCTTTTTAGCACCCGCACATGGATTTGTCCCAAATCGCGTTTTAAGCATGCACATGCATCTCTTGGTAGACGCGGACGCAGTTTTCTGCAAAACCACACGATATGCATGCAAATGCTGCTTTTGGCAGAACGTGCACGTGGATTTCTACCAAGCGACGTGAAAAGCATGCCGATGCTGCTCTTTTTAGCACCCGCACATGGATTTGTGCCAAAACGCGTTTTAAGCATGCACATGCATCTTTTGGTAGACGCGGACGCAGTTTTCTGCAAAACCACACGCTATGCATACAAATGGTGCTTTTGTCAGAACGCGCACGTGGATTTCTACCAAGCGACGTGAAAAGCATGCTGATGCTGCTCTTTTTAGCACCCGCACATGGACTTGTGCCAAAACGCGTTTTAAGCATGCACATGCAACTTTTGGTAGACGCGGATGCAGTTTTCTGCAAAACCACACGATATGCATGCAAATGGTCCTTTGGCAGAATGCACGCGTGGATTTCTACCAAACGACGTGAAAAGCATGCCGATGCTGCTCTTTTTAGCACCCACACACGCCTTTGTGCCGAAACGCGTTTTAAGCAAGCACATGCATCTTTTGGTAGACGCGGACGCAATTTTCTGGAAAACCACACGATATGCATGCAAATGCTGCTTTTGGCAGAACGCGCACGTGGATTTCTACCAAACGACGTGAAAAGCATACCGATGCTGCTCTTTTTAGCATCCGCACATGGATTTGTCCCAAATCGCGTTTTAAGCATGCACATGCATCTTTTGGTAGACACGGACGCAGTTTTCTGCAAAACCACACAATATGCATGCAAATGCTGCTTTTGGCAGAACGCACACGTCGATTTCTACCAAACGTCGTGAAAAGCATGGCGATGCTGCTCTTTTTAGCACCCGCACATGGATTTGTCCCAAATCGCGTTTTAAGCATGCACATGCATCTTTTGGTAGACGCGGACGCAGTTTTCTGCAAAACCACACGATATGCATGCAAATGGTGCTTTTGGCAGAACGCGCACGTGGATTTCTACCAAACGACGTGAAGAGCATGCCGATGCTGCTCTTTTTAGCACCCGCACAAGGATTTGTGCCAGAAAGCGTTTTACTCATGCACACGCATATTTGGTAGTCGTGGATGTAGTTTTCTGCAAAACAACACGATATTCATGCAAATGGTGCTTTTGGCAGAACGCGCACGTGGATTTCTAACAAACGACGTGAAAAGCATGCCGATGCTGCTTTTTTAAGAACCCGCACATGGATTTGTGCCAAAACGCGTTTTGAGCATGCACATGCATCTTTTGGTAGACGCGGACGCAGTTTTCTGCAAAACAACACGATATGCATGCAAATGGTGCTTTTGGCAGAACGCGCACGTGGATTTCTACCAAGCGACGTGAAAAGCATGCCGATGCTGCTCTTTTTAGCACCCGCACATGGATTTGTGCCAAAACGCGTTTTAAGCATGCACATGCATCTTTTGGTAGACGCGGATGCAGTTTTCTGCAAAACCACACGATATGCATGCAAATGGTGCTTTGGCAGAATGCACACGTGGATTTCTACCAAACGACGCGAAAAGCATGCCGATGCTGCTCTTTTTAGCACCCACACACGCATTTGTGCCAAAACGCATTTTGAGCATGCACATGCATCTTTTGGTAGACGCGGACGCAGTTTTCTGCAAAACCACACGATATCCATGCAAATGGTGCTTTTGGCAGAACGCGCACGTGGATTTCTAACAAACGACGTGAAAAGCATGCCGATGCTGCTTTTTTAAGAACCCGCACATGGATTTGTGCCAAAACGCGTTTTGAGCATGCACATGCATCTTTTGGTAGACGCGGACGCAGTTTTCTGCAAAACCACACGATATGCATGCAAATGGTGCTTTTGGCAGAACGCGCACGTGGATTTCTACCAAGCGACGTGAAAAGCATGCCGATGCTGCTCTTTTTAGCACCCGCACATGGATTTGTGCCAAAACGCGTTTTAAGCATGCACATGCATCTTTTGGTAGACGCGGACGCAATTTTCTGGAAAACCACACGATATGCATGCAAATGCTTCTTTTGGCAGAACGCGCACGTGGATTTCTACCAAACGACGTGAAAAGCATGCCGATGCTGCTCTTTTTAGCACCCGCACATGGATTTGTCCCAAATCGCGTTTAAGCATGCACATGCATCTTTTGGTAGACGCGGACGCAGTTTTCTGCAAAACCACACGATATGCATACAAATGGTGCTTTTGGCAGAACGCGCACGTGGATTTCTACCAAGCGACGTGAAAAGCATGCTGATACTGCTCTTTTTAGCACCTGCACATGGATTTGTGGCAAAACGCGTTTTAAGCATGCACATGCATCTTTTGGTAGGCGCGGATGCAGTTTTCTGCAAAACCACACGATATGCATGCAAATGGTGCTTTGGCAGAATGCACGCGTGGATTTCTACGAAACGACGTGAAAAGCATGCCGATGCTGCTCTTTTTAGCACCCACACACGCATTTGTGCCGAAACGCCTTTTAAGCAAGCACATGAATCTTTTGGTAGACGTGGACGCAATTTTCAGCAAAACCACACGATATGCATGCAAATGCTGCTTTTGGCAGAACGCGCACGTGGATTTCTACCAAACGACGTGAAAAGCATGCCGATGCTGCTCTTTTTAGCACCCGCACAAGAATTTGTGCCAAAACGTGTTTTGAGCATGCACATGCATCTTTTGGTAGACGCGGACGCAGTTATCTGCAAAACCACACGATATGCATGCAAATGGTGCTTTTGGCAGAACACGCACGTGGATTTCTACCAAGCGACGTGAAAAGCATGCCGATGCTGCTCTTTTTAGCACCCGCACATGGATTTGTGCCAAAACGCGTTTTAAGCATGCACATGCATCTTTTGGTAGACGCGGACGCAATTTTCTGCAAAACCACACGATATGCATGCAAATGGTGCTTTTGGCAGAACGCGCACGTGGATTTCTACCAAGCGACGTGAAAAGCATGCCGATGCTGCGCTTTTTAGCACCCGCACATGGATTTGTGCCAAAACGCGTTTTAAGCATGCACATGCATCTTTTGGCAGACGCGGACGCAATTTTCTGCAAAACCGCACCATATGCATGCAAATGCTGCTTTTGGCAGAACGCGCACGTGGATTTCTACCAAACGACGTGAAAAGCATGCCGATGCTGCTCTTTTTAGCACCCGCACATGGATTTGTCCCAAATCGCGTTTAAGCATGCACATGCATCTTTTGGTAGACGCGGACGCAGTTTTCTGCAAAACCACACGATATGCATACAAATGGTCCTTTTGGCAGAACGCGCACGTGGATTTCTACCAAGCGACGTGAAAAGCATGCTGATACTGCTCTTTTTAGCACCCGCACATGGATTTGTGGCAAAACGCGTTTTAAGCATGCACATGCATCTTTTGGTAGGTGCGGATGCAGTTTTCTGCAAAACCACACGATATGCATGCAAATGGTGCTTTGGGAGAATGCACGCGTGGATTTCTACCAAACGACGTGAAAAGCATGCCGATGCTGCTCTTTTTAGCACCCACACACGCATTTGTGCCGAAACGCCTTTTAAGCAAGCACATGAATCTTTTGGTAGACGCGGACGCAATTTTCAGCAAAACCACACGATATGCATGCAAATGCTGCTTTTGGCAGAACGCGCACGTGGATTTCTACCAAACGACGTGAAAAGCATGCCGATGCTGCTCTTTTTAGCACCCGCACAAGAATTTGTGCCAAAACGTGTTTTGAGCATGCACATGCATCTTTTGGTAGACGCGGACGCAGTTATCTGCAAAACCACACGATATGCATGCAAATGGTGCTTTTGGCAGAACACGCACGTGGATTTCTACCAAGCGACGTGAAAAGCATGCCGATGCTGCTCTTTTTAGCACCCGCACATGGATTTGTGCCAAAACGCGTTTTAAGCATGCACATGCATCTTTTGGTGGACGCGGATGCAGTTTTCTGCAAAACCACACGATATGCATGCAAATGGTGCTTTGGCAGAATGCACACGTGGATTTCTACCAAAGGACGTGAAAAGCATGCCGATGCTGCTCTTTTTAGCACCCACACACGCATTTGTGCCAAAACGCGTTTTGAGCATGCACATGCTTCTTTTGGTAGACGCGGACGCAGTTTTCTGCAAAACCACACGATATGCATGCAAATGGTGCTTTGGCAGAATACACACGTGGATTTCTACCAAACGACGTGAAAAGCATGCCGATGCTGCTCTTTTTAGCACCCACACACGCATTTGTGCCAAAACGCGTTTTGAGCATGCACATGCTTCTTTTGGTAGACGCGGACGCAGTTTTCTGCAAAACTACACGATATGCATACAAATAGTACTTTTGGCAGAACGCGCACATGGATTTCTACCAAGCGACGTGAAAAGCATGCCGATGCTGCTCTTTTTAGCACCCGCACATGGATTTGTGCCAAAACGCGTTTTAAGCATGCACATGCATCTTTTGGTAGACGCGGACGCAGTTTTCTGCAAAACCACACGATATGCATACAAATGGTGCTTTTGGCAGAACGCGCACGTGGATTTCTACCAAGCGACGTGAAAAGCATGCTGATCCTGCTCTTTTTAGCACCCGCACATGGATTTGTGCCAAAACGCGTTTTAAGCATGCACATGCATCTTTTGGTAGACGCGGATGCAGTTTTCTGCAAAACCACACGATATGCATGCATATGGTGCTTTGGTAGAATGCACGCGTGGATTTTTACCAAACGACGTGAAAAGCATGCCGATGCTGCTCTTTTTAGCACCCACACACGTATTTGTGCCGAAAGGCGTTTTAAGCAAGCACATGAATCTTTTGGTAGACGCGGACGCAATTTTCTGCAAAACCACACGATATGCATGCAAATGCTGCTTTTGGCAGAACGCGAACGTGGATTTCTACCAAACGACGTGAAGAGCATGCCGATGCTGCTCTTTTTAGCACCCGCACATGGATTTGTCCCAAATCGCGTTTTAAGCATGCACATGCATCTCTTGGTAGACGCGGACGCAGTTTTCTGCAAAACCACACGATATGCATGCAAATGCTGCTTTTGGCAGAACGCGCACGTGGATTTCTACCAAGCGACGTGAAAAGCATGCCGATGCTGCTCTTTTTAGCACCCGAACATGGATTTGTGCCAAAACGCGTTTTAAGCATGCACATGCATCTTTTGGTAGACGCGGACGCAGTTTTCTGCAAAACCACACGCTATGCATACAAATGGTGCTTTTGGCAGAACGCGCACGTGGATTTCTACCAAGCGACGTGAAAAGCATGCTGATGCTGCTCTTTTTAGCACCCGCACATGGATTTGTGCCAAAACGCGTTTTAATCATGCACATGCATCTTTTGGTAGACGCGGATGCAGTTTTCTGCAAAACCACACGATATGCATGCAAATGGTGCTTTGGCAGAATGCACGCGTGGATTTCTACCAAACGACGTGAAAAGCATGCCGATGCTGCTCTTTTTAGCACCCACACACGCATTTGTGCCGAAACGCGTTTTAAGCAAGCACATGCATCTTTTGGTAGACGCGGACGCAATTTTCTGGAAAACCACACGATATGCATGCCAATGCTGCTTTTGGCAGAACGCGCTCGTGGATTTCTACCAAACGACGTGAAAAGCATACCGATGCTGCACTTTTTAGCATCCGCACATGGATTTGTCCCAAATCGCGTTTTAAGCATGCACATGCATCTTTTGGTAGACACGGACGCAGTTTTCTGCAAAACCACACAATATGCATGCAAATGCTGCTTTTGGCAGAACGCACACGTCGATTTCTACCAAACGTCGTGAAAAGCATGCCGATGCTGCTCTTTTTAGCACCCACACACGCATTTGTGCCAAAACGCGTTTTGAGCATGCACATGCATCTTTTGGTAGACGCGGACGCAGTTTTCTGCAAAACCACACGATATCCATGCAAATGGTGCTTTTGGCAGAACGCGCACGTGGATTTCTACCAAACGACGTGAAAAGCATGCCGATGCTGCTCTTTTTAGCACCCGCACATGGATTTGTCCCAAAACGCGTTTTAAGCATGCACATGCATCTTTGGGTAGACGCGGACGCAGTTTTCTGCAAAACCACACGATATGCATACAAATGGTGCTTTTGGCAGAACGCGCACGTGGATTTCTACCAAGCGACGTGAAAAGCATGCCGATGCTGCTCTTTTTAGCACCCGCACATGGATTTGTGCCAAAACGCGTTTTAAGCATGCACATGCATCTTTTGGTAGACGCGGACACAGTTTTCTGCAAAACCACACGATATGCATGCAAATGGTGCTTTTGGCAGAACGCGCACGTGGATTTCTACCAAACGACGTGAAGAGCATGCCGATGCTGCTCTTTTTAGCACCCGCACAAGGATTTGTGCCAGAAAGCGTTTTACGCATGCACACGCATATTTGGTTGTCGTGGATGTAGTTTTCTGCAAAACAACACGATATGCATGCAAATGGTGCTTTTGGCAGAACGCGCACGTGGATTTCTACCAAACGACGTGAAAAGCATGCCGATGCTGCTCTTTTTAGCACCCGCACATGGATTTGTCCCAAAACGCGTTTTAAGCATGCACATGCATCTTTTGGTAGACGCGGACGCAGTTTTCTGCAAAACGACACGATATGCATACAAATGGTGCTTTTGGCAGAACGCGCACGTGGATTTCTACCAAGCGACGTGAAAAGCATGCCGATGCTGCTCTTTTTAGCACCCGCACATGGATTTGTGCCAAAACGCGTTTTAAGCATGCACATGCATCTTTTGGTAGACGCGGACGCAATTTTCTGCAAAACCACACGATATGCATGCAAATGGTGCTTTTGGCAGAACGCGCACGTGGATTTCTACCAAGCGACGTGAAAAGCATGCCGATGCTGCGCTTTTTAGCACCCGCACATGGATTTGTGCCAAAACGCGTTTTAAGCATGCACATGCATCTTTTGGCAGACGCGGACGCAATTTTCTGCAAAACCGCACCATATGCATGCAAATGCTGCTTTTGGCAGAACGCGCACGTGGATTTCTACCAAACGACGTGAAAAGCATGCCGATGCTGCTCTTTTTAGCACCCGCACATGGATTTGTCCCAAATCGCGTTTAAGCATGCACATGCATCTTTTGGTAGACGCGGACGCAGTTTTCTGCAAAACCACACGATATGCATTCAAATGGTGCTTTTGGCAGAACGCGCACGTGGATTTCTACCAAGCGACGTGAAAAGCATGCTGATACTGCTCTTTTTAGCACCCGCACATGGATTTGTGGCAAAACGCGTTTTAAGCATGCACATGCATCTTTTGGTAGGCGCGGATGCAGTTTTCTGCAAAACCACACGATATGCATGCAAATGGTGCTTTGGCAGAATGCACGCGTGGATTTCTACGAAACGACGTGAAAAGCATGCCGATGCTGCTCTTTTTAGCACCCACACACGCATTTGTGCCGAAACGCCTTTTAAGCAAGCACATGAATCTTTTGGTAGACGCGGACGCAATTTTCAGCAAAACCACACGATATGCATGCAAATGCTGCTTTTGGCAGAACGCGCACGTGGATTTCTACCAAACGACGTGAAAAGCATGCCGATGCTGCTCTTTTTAGCACCCGCACAAGAATTTGTGCCAAAACGTGTTTTGAGCATGCACATGCATCTTTTGGTAGACGCGGACGCAGTTATCTGCAAAACCACACGATATGCATGCAAATGGTGCTTTTGGCAGAACACGCACGTGGATTTCTACCAAGCGACGTGAAAAGCATGCCGATGCTGCTCTTTTTAGCACCCGCACATGGATTTGTGCCAAAACGCGTTTTAAGCATGCACATGCATCTTTTGGTAGACGCGGATGCAGTTTTCTACAAAACCACACGATATGCATGCAAATGGTGCTTTGGCAGAATGCACACGTGGATTTCTACCAAAGGACGTGAAAAGCATGCCGATGCTGCTCTTTTTAGCACCCACACACGCATTTGTGCCAAAACGCGTTTTGAGCATGCACATGCTTCTTTTGGTAGACGCGGACGCAGTTTTCTGCAAAACCACACGATATGCATGCAAATGGTGCTTTGGCAGAATACACACGTGGATTTCTACCAAACGACGTGAAAAGCATGCCGATGCTGCTCTTTTTAGCACCCACACACGCATTTGTGCCAAAACGCGTTTTGAGCATGCACATGCTTCTTTTGGTAGACGCGGACGCAGTTTTCTGCAAAACTACACGATATGCATACAAATAGTGCTTTTGGCAGAACGCGCACATGGATTTCTACCAAGCGACGTGAAAAGCATGCCGATGCTGCTCTTTTTAGCACCCGCACATGGATTTGCGCCAAAACGCGTTTTAAGCATGCACATGCATCTTTTGGTAGACGCGGACGCACTTTTCTGCAAAACCACACGATATGCATACAAATGGTGCTTTTGGCAGAACGCGCACGTGGATTTCTACCAAGCGACGTGAAAAGCATGCTGATCCTGCTCTTTTTAGCACCCGCACATGGATTTGTGCCAAAACGCGTTTTAAGCATGCACATGCATCTTTTGGTAGACGCGGATGCAGTTTTCTGCAAAACCACACGATATGCATGCATATGGTGCTTTGGCAGAATGCACGCGTGGATTTCTACCAAACGACGTGAAAAGCATGCCGATGCTGCTCTTTTAGAGCGCAGCTCTTTGGCGTCCGTTCCTGGGTTTCGCGTCGTCGTCGGCGTCGTCGTCGGCGTTGTCGTCGGCCTCGTAACCAGCTCCGCCCCCCTTTCATCCCCCCAGCGCTAGCAGCGACCGACTGATACCGCTGGATGCCGCTGACGCCGCTAGAGAGTCAAGATAACGTGACTGCATAGAACACCGTCGCCCCCCCCCTGTTCTTGCATAGAGAGTCAAGATAACGTGACTGCATAGAACACCGTCGCCCCCCCCCCTGTTCCGCATCGGCGGCGTTGTCCCTGAAACCAACTCCGCAGCTGGGGTTGACTCACTATCGGCGTCAGCGGCATCAGTCAGTCGCTGCTATCTCTTCCCTCCTCCCTTTATCGTGTTGTACGCTTGCTGCGCGCGCTTCTGCCCCCATCGTTTGCCGCTGGGTGTACACGCCGCCCCCCTCCCCTAGTGTTCCTGTATATGCTCCCGCAGGGAGCAGAGTTGCGCATACCTTTTCCGGCGCCGCTCGCACAGCTATTGGCCGAGCGCGAAAAATGACGTCAAATGATCCGCGGCGCTGCGAAGCCAACTTTACGGGCGCATCGCCGACTCATGGGAACTCGTCGTTTCCGTCAGTGCCATCCCCATTGCAATCAGCGGACCGTCGATCGTGCGTTGAGAGGAGCAGCTGCGGGTTTCTGGTACGGTATTCGACGATGTGAAGTCAAGGACCTTGGTGAAGTGATACGAAACACATCGTACTGGCACTTGTATTGTGCCAGTACGGTGCCAAAAATGTGTTGTCAGATTACAGTCTGCAATGTGTGAATAATTACTCTGCAAGTTTGCCATCTTGATGTGATTAGTGCAATAAAAATAACCTGTTGTTACTCTTAATAGCTTGTTGCCTTTCCATTTTCTTTGAATTCTGCCCCCAAGGTTCCAAGAACCAGCACACTTGGCCTGCTGCCAGCAGCGGTTCATGCATTCCCTTGTATGAAATAAATTTGATCTAGAAGCTCTTGCATTTTCAATATTTTTCTACTTGCAGAGATTTGTTGCTACTATATAGCTGATTAGTCTGCGGTATGAATGAATCGTAAAAGTAAGCTTTGCTTAAAATGTGCGCATGTGAACATTTGAAATGCGCTTAAATCTGTGTCTGCACCGCATGTATCGAAAACGTGCAACTTTTGTGAACGATGGTTAGTGATAAATGACGCTCTGTTAACGGTCACTGACATAACTGCAGGCACGATAGCTCTCTTGGCGACGGTCATTAATCGGCTGGTTTCGGCAGCCAAAATGTGCTAAGTGTCCACTTACGTGTGTGAAGTTTTAAACACTCTTTAAAACATTTATTGCTTTTTGACAATCATAAGACAACTTCATATGCATGCTGAAAATCATTGCACCGCCTTTTGTAGCAACGTACTGCGCGTTTGCGAGCGAAATTTGCAGCTGTTCGAGTCACGGGAGTATTTTATTTTGGGGAATCGAATGCGGTCCTACCCCCAATTTGTACGTTCATGTGTGTGTTGTATATGGGTGCTTACATAGGTACATACAAAGTTTTGGTTGGTTGGAAGCCCACCCCCTCCGACTGCACGAATGACTCGTTCGAGCGTAGCCTGTATTAAGAAGTGCCCTTTGCTAAGCGCCTGCGAACAATTGGCGCTTGTAGCTCGCGACCACTAGAGAAAAAAGCGGAACACCGCGCGGCATTTGGCTCCTGCGTGCGCGAGGAGGGGCTTCGCTGCAGCGCTGGATCATGGCGGCGCACCTATGCGCAACTCTGCTCCCTGCGGGAGCATATACAGGAACACTACCCTCCCCCCTCTTCCTGCGAGTCTCGCTCCTCCTCCAATGCAACCCCTGTGCGGTGGCAATCAGAGAGCCAGATCGGTGGCGGCGGATCTGTATATGTGCACCGCCCGAGCCGAAATTGCCGCTGCCGTTCGCCACTGCGAAATTATCTGCCAGTTCTTTCTGAAAAATAAAAAAAAAATTCTGTGATAGCGCATACATGTGCTGCTCGATTTCTTTGCCTCAATCTATCGAAAAGGTGAAACAGCTTATTTGCTGCGCTCAAATTTCGCATTAGGAAGTAACGTAATCGTCGGTAATTTTTTAGCACCCACACACGCATTTGTGCCGAAACGCGTTTTAAGCAAGCACATGAATCTTTTGGTAGACGCGGACGCAATTTTCTGCAAAACCACACGATATGCATGCAAATGCTGCTTTTGGCAGAACGCGAACGTGGATTTCTACCAAACGACGTGAAAAGCATGCCGATGCTGCTCTTTTTAGCACCCGCACATGGATTTGTCCCAAATCGCGTTTTAAGCATGCACATGCATCTCTTGGTAGACGCGGACGCAGTTTTCTGCAAAACCACACGATATGCATGCAAATGCTGCTTTTGGCAGAACGCGCACGTGGATTTCTACCAAGCGACGTGAAAAGCATGCCGATGCTGCTCTTTTTAGCACCCGCACATGGATTTGTGCCAAAACGCGTTTTAAGCATGCACATGCATCTTTTGGTAGACACGGACGCAGTTTTCTGCAAAACCACACAATATGCATGCAAATGCTGCTTTTGGCAGAACGCACACGTCGATTTCTACCAAACGTCGTGAAAAGCATGCCGATGCTGCTCTTTTTAGCACCCACACACGCATTTGTGCCAAAACGCGTTTTGAGCATGCACATGCATCTTTTGGTAGACGGTGACGCAGTTTTCTGCAAAACAACACGATATCCATGCAAATGGTGCTTTTGGCAGAACGCGCACGTGGATTTCTACCAAACGACGTGAAAAGCATGCCGATGCTGCTCTTTTTAGCACCCGCACATGGATTTGTGCCAAAACGCGTTTTAAGCATGCACATGCATCTTTTGGTAGACGCGGACGCAGTTTTCTGCAAAACCACACGATATGCATACAAATGGTGCTTTTGGCAGAACGCGCACGTGGATTTCTACCAAGCGACGTGAAAAGCATGCCGATGCTGCTCTTTTTAGCACCCGCACATGGATTTGTGCCAAAACGCGTTTTAAGCATGCACATGCATCTTTTTGTAGACGCGGACACAGTTTTCTGCAAAACCACACGATATGCATGCAAATGGTGCTTTTGGCAGAACGCGCACGTGGATTTCTACCAAACGACGTGAAGAGCATGCCGATGCTGCTCTTTTTAGCACCCGCACAAGGATTTGTGCCAGAAAGCGTTTTACGCATGCACACGCATATTTGGTTGTCGTGGATGTAGTTTTCTGCAAAACAACACGATATGCATGCAAATGGTGCTTTTGGCAGAACGCGCACGTGGATTTCTACCAAACGACGTGAAAAGCATGCCGATGCTGCTCTTTTTAGCACCCGCACATGGATTTGTCCCAAAACGCGTTTTAAGCATGCACATGCATCTTTTGGTAGACGCGGACGCAGTTTTCTGCAAAACCACACGATATGCATACAAATGGTGCTTTTGGCAGAACGCGCACGTGGATTTCTACCAAGCGACGTGAAAAGCATGCCGATGCTGCTCTTTTTAGCACCCGCACATGGATTTGTGCCAAAACGCGTTTTAAGCATGCACATGCATCTTTTGGTAGACGCGGACGCTATTTTCTGCAAAACCACACGATATGCATGCAAATGGTGCTTTTGGCAGAACGCGCACGTGGATTTCTACCAAGCGACGTGAAAAGCATGCCGATGCTGCACTTTTTAGCACCCGCACAAGGATTTGTGCCAAAACGCGTTTTAAGCATGCACATGCATCTTTTGGCAGACGCGGACGCAATTTTCTGCAAAACCGCACCATATGCATGCAAATGCTGCTTTTGGCAGAACGCGCACGTGGATTTCTACCAAACGACGTGAAAAGCATGCCGATGCTGCTCTTTTTAGCACCCGCACATCGATTTGTCCCAAATCGCGTTTAAGCATGCACATGCATCTTTTGGTAGACGCGGACACAGTTTTCTGCAAAACCACACGATATGCATACAAATGGTGCTTTTGGCAGAACGCGCACGTGGATTTCTACCAAGCGACGTGAAAAGCATGCTGATACTGCTCTTTTTAGCACCCGCACATGGATTTGTGGCAAAACGCGTTTTAAGCATGCACATGCATCTTTTGGTAGGCGCGGATGCAGTTTTCTGCAAAACCACACGATATGCATGCAAATGGTGCTTTGGCAGAATGCACGCGTGGATTTCTACGAAACGACGTGAAAAGCATGCCGATGCTGCTCTTTTTAGCACCCACACACGCATTTGTGCCGAAACGCCTTTTAAGCAAGCACATGAATCTTTTGGTAGACGCGGACGCAATTTTCAGCAAAACCACACGATATGCATGCAAATGCTGCTTTTGGCAGAACGCGCACGTGGATTTCTACCAAACGACGTGAAAAGCATGCCGATGCTGCTCTTTTTAGCACCCGCCAAGAATTTGTGCCAAAACGTGTTTTGAGCATGCACATGCATCTTTTGGTAGACGCGGACGCAGTTATCTGCAAAACCACACGATATGCATGCAAATGGTGCTTTTGGCAGAACACGCACGTGGATTTCTACCAAGCGACGTGAAAAGCATGCCGATGCTGCTCTTTTTAGCACCCGCACATGGATTTGTGCCAAAACGCGTTTTAAGCATGCACATGCATCTTTTGGTAGACGCGGATGCAGTTTTCTGCAAAACCACACGATATGCATGCAAATGGTGCTTTGGCAGAATACACACGTGGATTTCTACCAAACGACGTGAAAAGCATGCCGATGCTGCTCTTTTTAGCACCCACACACGCATTTGTGCCAAAACGCGTTTTGAGCATGCATATGCTTCTTTTGGTAGACGCGGACGCAGTTTTCTGCAAAACTACACGATATGCATACAAATGGTGCTTTTGGCAGAACGCGCACATGGATTTCTACCAAGCGACGTGAAAAGCATGCCGATGCTGCTCTTTTTAGCACCCGCACATGGATTTGTGCCAAAACGCGTTTTAAGCATGCACATGCATCTTTTGGTAGACGCGGACGCAGTTTTCTGCAAAACCACACGATATGCATACAAATGGTGCTTTTGGCAGAACGCGCACGTGGATTTCTACCAAGCGACGTGAAAAGCATGCTGATCCTGCTCTTTTTAGCACCCGCACATGGATTTGTGCCAAAACGCGTTTTAAGCATGCACATGCATCTTTTGGTAGACGCGGATGCAGTTTTCTGCAAAACCACACGATATGCATGCATATGGTGCTTTGGCAGAATGCACGCGTGGATTTCTACCAAACGACGTGAAAAGCATGCCGATGCTGCTCTTTTTAGCACCCACACACGCATTTGTGCCGAAACGCGTTTTAAGCAAGCACATGAATCTTTTGGTAGACGCGGACGCAATTTTCTGCAAAACCACACGATATGCATGCAAATGCTGCTTTTCGCAGAACGCGCACGTGGATTTCTACCAAACGTCGTGAAAAGCATACCGATGCTGCTCTTTTTAGCACCCGCACATGGATTTGTCCCAAATCGCGTTTTAAGCATGCACATGCATCTCTTGGTAGACGCGGACGCAGTTTTCTGCAAAACCACACGATATGCATGCAAATGCTGCTTTTGGCAGAACGCGCACGTGGATTTCTACCAAGCGACGTGAAAAGCATGCCGATGCTGCTCTTTTTAGCACCCGCACATGGATTTGTGCCAAAACGCGTTTTAAGCATGGACATGCATCTTTTGGTAGACGCGGACGCAGTTTTCTGCAAAACCACACGATATGCATACAAATGGTGCTTTTGGCAGAACGCGCACGTGGATTTCTACCAAGCGACGTGAAAAGCATGCTGATGCTGCTCTTTTTAGCACCCGCACATGGATTTGTGCCAAAACGCGTTTTAAGCATGCACATGCATCTTTTGGTAGACGCGGACGCAGTTTTCTGCAAAACCACACGATATGCATACAAATGGTGCTTTTGGCAGAACGCGCACGTGGATTTCTACCAAGCGACGTGAAAAGCATGCTGATGCTGCTCTTTTTAGCATCCGCACATGGATTTGTCCCAAATCGCGTTTTAAGCATGCACATGCATCTTTTGGTAGACGCGGACGCAGTTTTCTGCAAAACCACACGATATGCATGCAAATGCTGCTTTTGGCAGAACGCACACGTGGATTTCTACCAAACGTCGTGAAAAGCATGCCGATGCTGCTCTTTTTAGCACCCGCACATGGATTTGTCCCAAATCGCGTTTTAAGCATGCACATGCATCTTTTGGTAGACGCGGACGCAGTTTTCTGCAAAACCACACGATATGCATGCAAATGGTGCTTTTGGCAGAACGCGCACGTGGATTTCTACCAAACGAGGTGAAGAGCATGCCGATGCTGCTCTTTTTAGCACCCGCACAAGGATTTGTGCCAGAAAGCGTTTTACGCATGCACACGCATATTTGGTAGTCGTGGATGTAGTTTTCTGCAAAACCACACG
This sequence comes from Dermacentor albipictus, assembly GCF_038994185.2. NCBI lineage: Eukaryota > Metazoa > Arthropoda > Arachnida > Ixodida > Ixodidae > Dermacentor > Dermacentor albipictus. The sequence goes on along the minus strand of NW_027225808.1, from coordinate 9,519 downwards.
ATATGCATGCAAATGCTGCTTTTGGCAGAACGCGCACGTGGATTTCTACCAAGCGACGTGAAAAGCATGCCGATGCTGCTCTTTTTAGCACCCGCACATGGATTTGTGCCAAAACGCGTTTTAAGCATGCACATGCATCTTTTGGTAGACGCGGACGCAGTTTTCTGCAAAACCACACGATATGCATACAAATGGTGCTTTTGGCAGAACGCGCACGTGGATTTCTACCAAGCGACGTGAAAAGCATGCTGATGCTGCTCTTTTTAGCACCCGCACATGGATTTGTGCCAAAACGCGTTTTAAGCATGCACATGCATCTTTTGGTAGACGCGGATGCAGTTTTCTGCAAAACCACACGATATGCATGCAAATGGTGCTTTGGCAGAATGCACGCGTGGATTTCTACCAAACGACGTGAAAAGCACGCCGATGCTGCTCTTTTTAGCACCCGCACACGCATTTGTGCCGAAACGCGTTTTAAGCAAGCACATGCATCTTTTGGTAGACGCGGACGCAATTTTCTGCAAAACCACACGATATGCATGCAAATGCTGCTTTTGGCAGAACGCGCACGTGGATTTCTACCAAACGTCGTGAAAAGCATACCGATGCTGCTCTTTTTAGCATCCGCACATGGATTTGTCCCAAATCGCGTTTTAAGCATGCACATGCATCTTTTGGTAGACGCGGACGCAGTTTTCTGCAAAACCACACGATATGCATGCAAATGCTGCTTTTGGCAGAACGCACACGTGGATTTCTACCAAACGTCGTGAAAAGCATGGCGATGCTGTTCTTTTTAGCACCCGCACATGGATTTGTCCCAAATCGCGTTTTAAGCATGCACATGCATCTTTTGGTAGACGCGGACGCAGTTTTCTGCAAAACCACACGATATGCATGCAAATGGTGCTTTTGGCAGAACGCGCACGTGGATTTCTACCAAACGACGTGAAGAGCATGCCGATGCTGCTCTTTTTAGCACCCGCACAAGGATTTGTGCCAGAAAGCGTTTTACGCATGCACACGCATATTTGGTAGTCGTGGATGTAGTTTTCTGCAAAACAACACGATGTGCATGCAAATGGTGCTTTTGGCAGAACGCGCACGTGGATTTCTAACAAACGACGTGAAAAGCATGGCGATGCTGCTCTTTTTAGCACCCGCACATGGATTTGTGCCAAAACGCGTTTTGAGCATGCACATGCATCTTTTGGTAGACGCGGACGCAGTTTTCTGCAAAACCACACGATATGCATGCAAATGGTGCTTTTGGCAGAACGCGCACGTGGATTTCTACCAAGCGACGTGAAAAGCATGCCGATGCTGCTCTTTGTAGCACCCGCACATGTATTTGTGCCAAAACGCGTTTAAGCATGCACATGCATCTTTTGGTATACGCGGATGCAGTTTTCTGCAAAACCACACGATATGCATGCAAATGGTGCTTTTGGCAGAAGGCGCACGTGGATTTCTACCAAACGACGTGAAAAGCATGCCGATGCTGCGCTTTTTAGCAGCCGCACATGGATTTGTGCCAAAACGCGTTTTAAGCATGCACATGCATCTTTTGGCAGACGCGGACGCAATTTTCTGCAAAACCGCACCATATGCATGCAAATGCTGCTTTTGGCAGAACGCGCACGTGGATTTCTACCAAACGACGTGAAAAGCATGCCGATGCTGCTCTTTTTAGCACCCGCACATGGATTTGTCCCAAATCGCGTTTAAGCATGCACATGCATCTTTTGGTAGACGCGGACGCAGTTTTCTGCAAAACCACATGATATGCATACAAATGGTGCTTTTGGCAGAACGCGCACGTGGATTTCTACCAAGCGACGTGAAAAGCATGCTGATACTGCTCTTTTTAGCACCCGCACATGGATTTGTGGCAAAACGCGTTTTAAGCATGCACATGCATCTTTTGGTAGGCGCGGATGCAGTTTTCTGCAAAACCACACGATATGCATGCAAATGGTGCTTTGGCAGAATGCACGCGTGGATTTCTACCAAACGACGTGAAAAGCATGCCGATGCTGCTCTTTTTAGCACCCACACACGCATTTGTGCCGAAACGCCTTTTAAGCAAGCACATGAATCTTTTGGTAGACGCGGACGCAATTTTCTGCAAAACCACACGATATGCATGCAAATGCTGCTTTTGGCAGAACGCGCACGTGGATTTCTACCAAACGACGTGAAAAGCATGCCGATGCTGCTCTTTTTAGCACCCGCACAAGAATTTGTGCCAAAACGTGTTTTGAGCATGCACATGCATCTTTTGGTAGACGCGGACGCAGTTATCTGCAAAACCACACGATATGCATGCAAATGGTGCTTTTGGCAGAACGCGCACGTGGATTTCTACCAAGCGACGTGAAAAGCATGCCGATGCTGCTCTTTTTAGCACCCGCACATGGATTTGTGCCAAAACGCGTTTTAAGCATGCACATGCATCTTTTGGTAGACGCGGATGCAGTTTTCTGCAAAACCACACGATATGCATGCAAATGGTGCTTTGGCAGAATGCACACGTGGATTTCTACCAAAGGACGTGAAAAGCATGCCGATGCTGCTCTTTTTAGCACCCACACACGCATTTGTGCCAAAACGCGTTTTGAGCATGCACATGCTTCTTTTGGTAGACGCGGACGCACTTTTCTGCAAAACCACACGATATGCATGCAAATGGCGCTTTGGCAGAATACACACGTGGATTTCTACCAAACGACGTGAAAAGCATGCCGATGCTGCTCTTTTTAGCACCCACACACGCATTTGTGCCAAAACGCGTTTTGAGCATGCACATGCTTCTTTTGGTAGACGCGGACGCAGTTTTCTGCAAAACTACACGATATGCATACAAATAGTGCTTTTGGCAGAACGCGCACATGGATTTCTACCAAGCGACGTGAAAAGCATGCCGATGCTGCTCTTTTTAGCACCCGCACATGGATTTGTGCCAAAACACGTTTTAAGCATGCACATGCATCTTTTGGTAGACGCGGACGCAGTTTTCTGCAAAACCACACGATATGCATACAAATGGTGCTTTTGGCAGAACGCGCACGTGGATTTCTACCAAGCGACGTGAAAAGCATGCTGATCCTGCTCTTTTTAGCACCCGCACATGGATTTGTGCCAAAACGCGTTTTAAGCATGCACATGCATCTTTTGGTAGACGCGGATGCAGTTTTCTGCAAAACCACACGATATGCATGCATATGGTGCTTTGGCAGAATGCACGCGTGGATTTCTACCAAACGACGTGAAAAGCATGCCGATGCTGCTCTTTTTAGCACCCACACACGCATTGGTGCCGAAACGCGTTTTAAGCAAGCACATGAATCTTTTGGTAGACGCGGACGCAATTTTCTGCAAAACCACACGATATGCATGCAAATGCTGCTTTTGGCAGAACGCGAACGTGGATTTCTACCAAACGACGTGAAAAGCATGCCGATGCTGCTCTTTTTAGCACCCGCACATGGATTTGTCCCAAATCGCGTTTTAAGCATGCACATGCATCTCTTGGTAGACGCGGACGCAGTTTTCTGCAAAACCACACAATATGCATGCAAATGCTGCTTTTGGCAGAACGTGCACGTGGATTTCTACCAAGCGACGTGAAAAGCATGCCGATGCTGCTCTTTTTAGCACCCGCACATGGATTTGTGCCAAAACGCGTTTTAAGCATGCACATGCATCTTTTGGTAGACGCGGACGCAGTTTTCTGCAAAACCACACGCTATGCATACAAATGGTGCTTTTGGCAGAACGCGCACGTGGATTTCTACCAAGCGACGTGAAAAGCATGCTGATGCTGCTCTTTTTAGCACCCGCACATGGATTTGTGCCAAAACGCGTTTTAAGCATGCACATGCATCTTTTGGTAGACGCGGATGCAGTTTTCTGCAAAACCACACGATATGCATGCAAATGGTGCTTTGGCAGAATGCACGCGTGGATTTCTACCAAACGACGTGAAAAGCATGCCGATGCTGCTCTTTTTAGCACCCACACACGCCTTTGTGCCGAAACGCGTTTTAAGCAAGCACATGCATCTTTTGGTAGACGCGGACGCAATTTTCTGGAAAACCACACGATATGCATGCAAATGCTGCTTTTGGCAGAACGCGCACGTGGATTTCTACCAAACGACGTGAAAAGCATACCGATGCTGCTCTTTTTAGCATCCGCACATGGATTTGTCCCAAATCGCGTTTTAAGCATGCACATGCATCTTTTGGTAGACACGGACGCAGTTTTCTGCAAAACCACACAATATGCATGCAAATGCTGCTTTTGGCAGAACGCACACGTCGATTTCTACCAAACGTCGTGAAAAGCATGCCGATGCTGCTCTTTTTAGCACCCGCACATGGATTTGTCCCAAATCGCGTTTTAAGCATGCACATGCATCTTTTGGTAGACGCGGACGCAGTTTTCTGCAAAACCACACGATATGCATGCAAATGGTGCTTTTGGCAGAACGCGCACGTGGATTTCTACCAAACGACGTGAAGAGCATGCCGATGCTGCTCTTTTTAGCACCCGCACAAGGATGTGTGCCAGAAAGCGTTTTACGCATGCACACGCATATTTGGTAGTCGTGGATGTAGTTTTCTGCAAAACAACACGATATGCATGCAAATGGTGCTTTTGGCAGAACGCGCACGTGGATTTCTAACAAACGACGTGAAAAGCATGCCGATGCTGCTTTTTTAAGAACCCGCACATGGATTTGTGCCAAAACGCGTTTTGAGCATGCACATGCATCTTTTGGTAGACGCGGACGCAGTTTTCTGCAAAACCACACGATATGCATGCAAATGGTGCTTTTGGCACAACGCGCACGTGGATTTCTACCAAGCGACGTGAAAAGCATGCCGATGCTGCTCTTTTTAGCACCCGCACATGGATTTGTGCTAAAACGCGTTTTAAGCATGCACATGCATCTTTTGGTAGACGCGGATGCAGTTTTCTGCAAAACCACACGATATGCATGCAAATGGTGCTTTGGCAGAATGCACACGTGGATTTCTACCAAACGACGTGAAAAGCATGCCGATGCTGCTTTTTTAAGAACCCGCACATGGATTTGTGCCAAAACGCGTTTTGAGCATGCACATGCATCTTTTGGTAGACGCGGACGCAGTTTTCTGCAAAACCACACGATATGCATGCAAATGGTGCTTTTGGCAGAACGCGCACGTGGATTTCTACCAAGCGACGTGAAAAGCATGCCGATGCTGCTCTTTTTAGCACCCGCACATGGATTTGTGCCAAAACGCGTTTTAAGCATGCACATGCATCTTTTGGTAGACGCGGACGCAATTTTCTGGAAAACCACACGATATGCATGCAAATGCTTCTTTTGGCAGAACGCGCACGTGGATTTCTACCAAACGACGTGAAAAGCATGCCGATGCTGCTCTTTTTAGCACCCGCACATGGATTTGTCCCAAATCGCGTTTAAGCATGCACATGCATCTTTTGGTAGACGCGGACGCAGTTTTCTGCAAAACCACACGATATGCATACAAATGGTGCTTTTGGCAGAACGCGCACGTGGATTTCTACCAAGCGACGTGAAAAGCATGCTGATACTGCTCTTTTTAGCACCCGCACATGGATTTGTGGCGAAACGCGTTTTAAGCATGCACATGCATCTTTTGGTAGGCGCGGATGCAGTTTTCTGCAAAACCACACGATATGCATGCAAATGGTGCTTTGGCAGAATGCACGCGTGGATTTCTACGAAACGACGTGAAAAGCATGCCGATGCTGCTCTTTTTAGCACCCACACACGCATTTGTGCCGAAACGCCTTTTAAGCAAGCACATGAATCTTTTGGTAGACGTGGACGCAATTTTCAGCAAAACCACACGATATGCATGCAAATGCTGCTTTTGGCAGAACGCGCACGTGGATTTCTACCAAATGACGTGAAAAGCATGCCGATGCTGCTCTTTTTAGCACCCGCACAAGAATTTGTGCCAAAACGTGTTTTGAGCATGCACATGCATCTTTTGGTAGACGCGGACGCAGTTATCTGCAAAACCACACGATATGCATGCAAATGGTGCTTTTGGCAGAACACGCACGTGGATTTCTACCAAGCGACGTGAAAAGCATGCCGATGCTGCTCTTTTTAGCACCCGCACATGGATTTGTGCCAAAACGCGTTTTAAGCATGCACATGCATCTTTTGGTAGACGCGGACGCAATTTTCTGCAAAACCACACGATATGCATGCAAATGGTGCTTTTGGCAGAACGCTCACGTGGATTTCTACCAAGCGACGTGAAAAGCATGCCGATGCTGCGCTTTTTAGCACTCGCACATGGATTTGTGCCAAAACGCGTTTTAAGCATGCACATGCATCTTTTGGCAGACGCGGACGCAATTTTCTGCAAAACCGCACCATATGCACGCAAATGCTGCTTTTGGCAGAACGCGCACGTGGATTTCTACCAAACGACGTGAAAAGCATGCCGATGCTGCTCTTTTTAGCACCCGCACATGGATTTGTCCCAAATCGCGTTTAAGCATGCACATGCATCTTTTGGTAGACGCGGACGCAGTTTTCTGCAAAACCACACGATATGCATACAAATGGTGCTTTTGGCAGAACGCGCACGTGGATTTCTACCAAGCGACGTGAAAAGCATGCTGATACTGCTCTTTTTAGCACCCGCACATGGATTTGTGGCAAAACGCGTTTTAAGCATGCACATGCATCTTTTGGTAGGCGCGGATGCAGTTTTCTGCAAAACCACACGATATGCATGCAAATGGTGCTTTGGCAGAATGCACACGTGGATTTCTACCAAAGGACGTGAAAAACATGCCGATGCTGCTCTTTTTAGCACCCGCACATGGATTTGTCCCAAATCGCGTTTTAAGCATGCACATGCATCTTTTGGTAGACGCGGACGCAGTTTTCTGCAAAACCACACGATATGCATGCAAATGGTGCTTTTGGCAGAACGCGCACGTGGATTTCTACCAAACGACATGAAGAGCATGCCGATGCTGCTCTTTTTAGCACCCGCACAAGGATTTGTGCCAGAAAGCGTTTTACGCATACACACGCATATTTGGTAGTCGTGGATGTAGTTTTCTGCAAAACAACACGATATGCATGCAAATGGTGCTTTTGGCAGAACGCGCACCTGGATTTCTAACAAACGACGTGAAAAGCATGCCGATGCTGCTTTTTTAAGAACCCGCACATGGATTTGTGCCAAAACGCGTTTTGAGCATGCACATGCATCTTTTGGTAGACGCGGACGCAGTTTTCTGCAAAACCACACGATATGCATGCAAATGGTGCCTTTGGGAGAACGCGCACGTGGATTTCTACCAAGCGACGTGAAAAGCATGCCGATGCTGCTCTTTTTAGCACCCGCACATGGATTTGTGCCAAAACGCGTTTTAAGCATGCACATGCATCTTTTGGTAGACGCGGATGCAGTTTTCTGCAAAACCACACGATATGCATGCAAATGGTGCTTTGGCAGAATGCACACGTGGATTTCTACCAAACGACGTGAAAAGCATGCCGATGCTGCTTTTTTAAGAACCCGCACATGGATTTGTGCCAAAACGCGTTTTGAGCATGCACATGCATCTTTTGGTAGACGCGGACGCAGTTTTCTGCAAAACCACACGATATGCATGCAAATGGTGCTTTTGGCAGAACGCGCACGTGGATTTCTACCAAGCGACGTGAAAAGCATGCCGATGCTGCTCTTTTTAGCACCCGCACATGGATTTGTGCCAAAACGCGTTTTAAGCATGCACATGCATCTTTTGGTAGACGCGGACGCAATTTTCTGGAAAACCACACGATATGCATGCAAATGCTTCTTTTGGCAGAACGCGCACGTGGATTTCTACCAAACGACGTGAAAAGCATGCCGATGCTGCTCTTTTTAGCACCCGCACATGGATTTGTCCCAAATCGCGTTTAAGCATGCACATGCATCTTTTGGTAGACGCGGACGCAGTTTTCTGCAAAACCACACGATATGCGTACAAATGGTGCTTTTGGCAGAACGCGCACGTGGATTTCTACCAAGCGACGTGAAAAGCATGCTGATACTGCTCTTTTTAGCACCCGCACATGGATTTGTGGCGAAACCCGTTTTAAGCATGCACATGCATCTTTTGGTAGGCGCGGATGCAGTTTTCTGCAAAACCACACGATATGCATGCAAATGGTGCTTTGGCAGAATGCACGCGTGGATTTCTACGAAACGACGTGAAAAGCATGCCGATGCTGCTCTTTTTAGCACCCACACACGCATTTGTGCCGAAACGCCTTTTAAGCAAGCACATGAATCTTTTGGTAGACGTGGACGCAATTTTCAGCAAAACCACACGATATGCATGCAAATGCTGCTTTTGGCAGAACGCGCACGTGGATTTCTACCAAACGACGTGAAAAGCATGCCGATGCTGCTCTTTTTAGCACCCGCACAAGAATTTGTGCCAAAACGTGTTTTGAGCATGCACATGCATCTTTTGGTAGACGCGGACGCAGTTATCTGCAAAACCACACGATATGCATGCAAATGGTGCTTTTGGCAGAACACGCACGTGGATTTCTACCAAGCGACGTGAAAAGCATGCCGATGCTGCTCTTTTTAGCACCCGCACATGGATTTGTGCCAAAACGCGTTTTAAGCATGCACATGCATCTTTTGGTAGACGCGGACGCAATTTTCTGCAAAACCACACGATATGCATGCAAATGGTGCTTTTGGCAGAACGCGCACGTGGATTTCTACCAAGCGACGTGAAAAGCATGCCGATGCTGCGCTTTTTAGCACCCGCACATGGATTTGTGCCAAAACGCGTTTTAAGCATGCACATGCATCTTTTGGCAGACGCGGACGCAATTTTCTGCAAAACCGCACCATATGCATGCAAATGCTGCTTTTGGCAGAACGCGCACGTGGATTTCTACCAAACGACGTGAAAAGCATGCCGATGCTGCTCTTTTTAGCACCCGCACATGGATTTGTCCCAAATCGCGTTTAAGCATGCACATGCATCTTTTGGTAGACGCGGACGCAGTTTTCTGCAAAACCACACGATATGCATACAAATGGTGCTTTTGGCAGAACGCGCACGTGGATTTCTACCAAGCGACGTGAAAAGCATGCTGATACTGCTCTTTTTAGCACCCGCACATGGATTTGTGGCAAAACGCGTTTTAAGCATGCACATGCATCTTTTGGTAGGCGCGGATGCAGTTTTCTGCAAAACCACACGATATGCATGCAAATGGTGCTTTGGCAGAATGCACACGTGGATTTCTACCAAAGGACGTGAAAAGCATGCCGATGCTGCTCTTTTTAGCACCCACACACGCATTTGTGCCAAAACGCGTTTTGAGCATGCACATGCTTCTTTTGGTAGACGCGGACGCACTTTTCTGCAAAACCACACGATATGCATGCAAATGGTGCTTTGGCAGAATACACACGTGGATTTCTACCAAAC
>NW_027225807.1:0-59196 GCF_038994185.2 Dermacentor albipictus | reverse complement strand
TACCAAACGACGTGAAAAGCATGCCAATGCTGCTCTTTTTAGAACCCGCACATGGATTTGTGCCAAAACGCGTTTTAAGCATGAATATGACACTTTTGGTAGAAGAGGATGCAGTTTTCTGCAAAACCACACGATATGCATGCAAATGGTGCTTTTGGCCGAACGCGCGTGTGGATTTCTACCAAACGACGTGAAAAGCATGCCAATGCTGCTCTTTTTAGCACCCGCACATGGATTTGTGCCAAAACGCGTTTTAAGCATGAATATGCAACTTTTTATTTATTTATTTATTTATTTATTTAAGATACTTTCAGGGCCCGAAGGCATTACAGAAAGGAGTGGGTGAACATAACAAAACATTTGTGCAATATACAAAGACAGATTCAATGTGGCGTTTCATGAATGCTGGTTTTGAAGGTGTCGGTATCCAGGATGGCTGCAACGGTGGCGGGAAGGTGGTTCCAATCTTTGCTTGTGCTAGGGATGAATGCACTACTGCAAAGTTTAGTACGTGAAGACGGCACACCAACTTTGAAACTATGGTCAGAGCGAGATGATATGTATGACGGTTGGGTGATGAGCTGTTCTTTCAACAAAGGGTTGTGGTGGTATATTTTATCGAATAGCGAAAGGCGGAAGCATCTACGACGGAAAGAAAGTTCTGGCAAGTTAAGTGTTATCTTCATTGAGGTAACGCTAGCATGTCGGGAGTAGTTTGGTAGACGAGGATGCAGTTTTCTGCAAAACCACACGATATGCATGCAAATGACGCTTTTGGCAGAACGCGCGTGTGGATTTCTACCAAACGACGTGAAAAGCATGCCAATGCTGCTCTTTTTAGAACCCGCACATGGATTTGTGCCAAAACGCGTTTTAAGCATGAATATGACACTTTTGGTAGACGAGGATGCAGTTTTCTGCAAAACCACACGATATGCATGCAAATGTTGCTTTTGGCAGAACGCGCGTGTGGATTTCTACCAAACGACGTGAAATGCATGCCAATGCTGCTCTTTTTAGCACCCGCACATGGATTTGTGCCAAAACGCGTTTTAAGCATGAATATGCAACTTTTGGTAGACGAGGATGCAGTTTTCTGCAAAACCACACAATATGCATGCAAATGGTGCTTTTGGCAGAACGCGCGTGTGGATTTCTACCAAACGACGTGAAAAGCATGCCAATGCTGCTCTTTTTAGAACACGCACATGGATTTGTGCCAAAACGCGTTTTAAGCATGAATATGACACTTTTGGTTGACTAGGATGCAGTTTTCTGCAAAACCACACGATATGCATGCAAATGACGCTTTTGGCAGAACGCGCGTGTGTATTTCTACCAAACGACGTGAAAAGCATGCCAATGCTGCTCTTTTTAGAACCCGCACATGAATTTGTGCCAAAACGCGTTTTAAGCATGAATATGACACTTGGTAGAAGAGGATGCAGTTTTCTGCAAAACCACACGATATGCATGCAAATGGTGCTTTTGGCAGAACGCGCGTGTGGATTTCTACCAAACGACGTGAAAAGCATGCCAATGCTGCTCTTTTTAGCACACGCACATGGATTTGTGCCAAAACGCGTTTTAAGCATGAATATGCAACTTTTGGTAGACGAGGATGCAGTTTTCTGCAAAACCACACGATATGCATGCAAATGACGCTTTTGGCAGAACGCGCGTGTGGATTTCTACCAAACGACGTGAAAAGCATGCCAATGCTGCTCTTTTTAGAACCCGCACATGGATTTGTGCCAAAACGCGTTTTAAGCATGAATATGACACTTTTGGTAGACGAGGATGCAGTTTTCTGCAAAACCACACAATATGCATGCAAATGGTGCTTTTGGCAGAACGCGCGTGTGGATTTCTACCAAACGACGTGAAAAGCATGCCAATGCTGCTCTTTTTAGAACCCGCACATGGATTTGTGCCAAAACGCGTTTTAAGCATGAATATGACACTTTTGGTTGACGAGGATGCAGTTTTCTGCAAAACCACCTGATATGCATGCAAATGACGCTTTTGGCAGAACGCGCGTGTGGATTTCTACCAAACGACGTGAAAAGCATGCCAATGCTGCTCTTTTTAGAACCCGCTCATGGATTTGCGCCAAAACGCGTTTTAAGCATGAATATGACACTTTTGGTAGACGAGGATGCAGTTTTTTGCAAAACCACACGATATGCATGCAAATGGTGCTTTTGGCAGAACGCGCGTGTGGATTTCTACCAAACGACGTGAAAAGCATGCCAATGCTGCTCTTTTTAGCACCCGCACATGGATTTGTGCCAAAACGCGTTTTAAGCATGAATATGCAACTTTTGGTAGACGAGGATGCACTTTTCTGCAAAACCACACGATATGCATGCAAATGACGCTTTTGGCAGAACGCGCGTGTGGATTTCTACCAAACGACGTGAAAAGCATGCCAATGCTGCTCTTTTTAGAACCCGTACATGGATTTGTGCCAAAACGCGTTTTAAGCATGAATATGACACTTTTGGTAGACGAGGATGCAGTTTTCTGCAAAACCACACGATATGCATGCAAATGGTGCTTTTGGCAGAACGCGCGTGTGGATTTCTACCAAACGACGTGAAAAGCATGCCAATGCTGCTCTTTTTAGAACCCGCACATGGATATGTGCCAAAACGCGTTTTAAGCATGAATATGACACTTTTGGTAGACGAGGATGCAGTTTTCTGCAAAACCACACGATATGCATGCAAATGGTGCTTTTGGCAGAACGCGCGTGTGGATTTCTACCAAACGACGTGAAAAGCATGCCAATGCTGCTTTTTTTAGCACCCGCACATGGATTTGTGCCAAAACGCGTTTTAAGCATGAATATGCAACTTTTGGTAGACGGGGATGCCGTTTTCTGCAAAACCACACGATATGCATGCAAATGACGCTTTTGGCAGAACGGGCGTGTGGATTTCTACCAAACGACGTGAAAAGCATGCCAATGCTGCTCTTTTTAGCACCCGCACATGGATTTGTGCAAAACGCGTTTTAAGCATGAATATGCAACTTTTGGTAGACGAGGATGCAGTTTTCTGCAAAACCACACGATATGCATGCAAATGACGCTTTTGGCAGAACGCGCGAGTGGATTTCTACCAAACGACGTGAAAAGCATGCCAATGCTGCTCTCTTTGGCACCCGCACATGGATTTGTGCCAAAACGCGTTTTAAGCATGAATATGACACTTTTGGTAGACGAGGATGCAGTTTTCTACAAAACCACACGATATGCAAGCAAATGGTGCTTTTGGCAGAACGCGCGTGTGGATTTCTACCAAACGACGTGAAAAGCATGCCAATGCTGCTCTTTTTAGCACCCGCACATGGATTTGTGCCAAAAAGCGTTTTAAGCATGAATATGACACTTTGGTAGACGAGGATGCAGTATTCTGCAAAACCACACGATATGCATGCAAATGGTGCTTTTGGCAGAACGCGCCTGTGGATTTCTACCAAACGACGTGAAAAGCATGCCAATGCTGCTATTTTTAGAACCCGCACATGGATTTGTGTCAAAACGCGTTTTAAGCATGAATATGACACTTTTGGTTGACGAGGATGCAGTTTTCTGCAAAACCACACGATATGCATGCAAATTACGCTTTTGGCAGAACGCGCGTGTGGATTTCTACCAAACGACGTGAAAAGCATGCCAATGCTGCTCTTTTTAGAACCCGCACATGGATTTGTGCCAAAACGCGTTTTAAGCATGAATATGACACTTTTGGTAGACGAGGATGCAGTTTTCTGCAAAACCACACGATATGCATGCAAATGGTGCTTTTGGCAGAACGCGCGTGTGGATTTATACCAAACGACGTGAAAAGCATGCCAATGCTGCTCTTTTTAGAACCCGCACATGGATTTGTGCCAAAACGCGTTTTAAGCATGAATATGCAACTTTTGGTAGACGAGGATGCAGTTTTCTGCAAAACCCACGATATGCATGCAAATGACGCTTTTGGCAGAACGCGCGTGTGGATTTCTACCAAACGACGTGAAAAGCATGCCAATACTGCTCTTTTTAGCACCCGCACATGGATTTGTGCCAAAACGTGTTTTAAGCATGCATATGCAACTTTTGGTAGACGAGGATGCAGTTTTCTGCGAAACCACAAGATATGCATGCAAATGACGCTTTTGGCAGAACGCGCGTGTGGATTTCTACCAAACGACGTGAAAAGCATGCCAATGCTGCTCTTTTTAGAACCCGCACATGAATTTGTGCCAAAACGCGTTTTAAGCATGAATATGACACTTGGTAGAAGAGGATGCAGTTTTCTGCAAAACCACACGATATGCATGCAAATGGTGCTTTTGGCAGAACGCGCGTGTGGATTTCTACCAAACGACGTGAAAAGCATGCCAATGCTGCTCTTTTTAGCACACGCACACGGATTTGTGCCAAAACGCGTTTTAAGCATGAATATGCAACTTTTGGTAGACGAGGATGCAGTTTTCTGCAAAACCACACGATATGCATGCAAATGGTGCTTTTGGCAGAACGCGCGTGTGGATTTCTACCAAACGACGTGAAAAGCATGCCAATGCTGCTCTTTTTAGCACACGCACAAGGATTTGTGCCAAAACGCGTTTTAAGCATGAATATGCAACTTTTGGTAGACGAGGATGCAGTTTTCTGCAAAACCACACGATATGCATGCAAATGACGCTTTTGGCAGAACGCGCGTGTGGATTTCTACCAAACGACGTGAAAAGCATGCCAATGCTGCTCTTTTTAGAACCCGCACATGGATTTGTGCCAAAACGCGTTTTAAGCATGAATATGACACTTTTGGTAGACGAGAATGCAGTTTTCTGCAAAACCACACAATATGCATGCAAATGGTGCTTTTGGCAGAACGCGCGTGTGGATTTCTACCAAACGACGTGAAAAGCATGCCAATGCTACTCTTTTTAGAACCCGCACATGGATTTGTGCCAAAACGCGTTTTAAGCATGAATATGACACTTTTGGTTGACGAGGATGCAGTTTTCTGCAAAACCACATGATATGCATGCAAATGACGCTTTTGGCAGAACGCGCGTGTGGATTTCTACCAAACGACGTGAAAAGCATGCCAATGCTGCTCTTTTTAGAACCCGCTCATGGATTTATGCCAAAACGCGTTTTAAGCATGAATATGACACTTTTGGTAGACGAGGATGCAGTTTTTTGCAAAACCACACGATATGCATGCAAATGGTGCTTTTGGCAGAACGTGCGTGTGGATTTCTACCAAACGACGTGAAAAGCATGCCAATGCTGCTCTTTTTAGCACCCGCACATGGATTTGTGCCATAACGCGTTTTAGGCATGGATATGCAACTTTTGGTAGACGAGGATGCACTTTTCTGCAAAACCACACGATATGCATGCAAATGACGCTTTTGGCAGAACGCGCGTGTGGATTTCTACCAAACGACGTGAAAAGCATGCCAATGCTGCTCTTTTTAGAACCCGCACATGGATTTGTGCCAAAACGCGTTTTAAGCATGAATATGACACTTTTGGTAGACGAGGATGCAGTTTTCTGCAAAACCACACGATATGCATGCAAATGGTGCTTTTGGCAGAACGCGCGTGTGGATTTCTACCAAACGACGTGAAAAGCATGCCAATGCTGCTCTTTTTAGAACCCGCACATGGATATGTGCCAAAACGCGTTTTAAGCATGAATATGACACTTTTGGTAGACGAGGATGCAGTTTTCTGCAAAACCACACGATATGCATGCAAATGGTGCTTTTGGCAGAACGCGCGTGTGGATTTCTACCAAACGACGTGAAAAGCATGCCAATGCTGCTTTTTTTAGCACCCGCACATGGATTTGTGCCAAAACGCGTTTTAAGCATGAATATGCAACTTTTGGTAGACGGGGATGTCGTTTTCTGCAAAACCACACGATATGCATGCAAATGACGCTTTTGGCAGAACGGGCGTGTGGATTTCTACCAAACGACGTGAAAAGCATGCCAATGCTGCTCTTTTTAGCACCCGCACATGGATTTGTGCAAAACGCGTTTTAAGCATGAATATGCAACTTTTGGTAGACGAGGATGCAGTTTTCTGCAAAACCACACGATATGCATGCAAATGACGCTTTTGGCAGAACGCGCGAGTGGATTTCTACCAAACGACGTGAAAAGCATGCCAATGCTGCTCTCTTTGGCACCCGCACATGGATTTGTGCCAAAACGCGTTTTAAGCATGAATATGACACTTTTGGTAGACGAGCATGCAGTTTTCTACAAAACCACACGATATGCAAGCAAATGGTGCTTTTGGCAGAACGCGCGTGTGGATTTCTACCAAACGACGTGAAAAGCATTCCAATGCTGCTCTTTTTAGCACCCGCACATGGATTTGTGCCAAAAAGCGTTTTAAGCATGAATATGACACTTTGGTAGACGAGGATGCAGTATTCTGCAAAACCACACGATATACATGCAAATGGTGCTTTTGGCAGAACGCGCCTGTGGATTTCTACCAAACGACGTGAAAAGCATGCCAATGCTGCTATTTTTAGAACCCGCACATGGATTTGTGCCAAAACGCGTTTTAAGCATGAATATGACACTTTTGGTTGATGAGGATGCAGTTTTCTGCAAAACCACACGATATGCATGCAAATGACGCTTTTGGCAGAACGCGCGTGTGGATTTCTACCAAACGACGTGAAAAGCATGCCAATGCTGCTCTTTTTAGAACCCGCACATGGATTTGTGCCAAAACGCGTTTTAAGCATGAATATGACACTTTTGGTAGACGAGGATGCAGTTTTCTGCAAAACCACACGATATGCATGCAAATGGTGCTTTTGGAAGAACGCGCACGTGGATTTCTACCAAACGACGTGAAAAGCATGCCGATGCTGCTCTTTTTAGCACCCGCACATGGATTTGTGCCAAAACGCTTGTTAAGCATGCACATGCATCTTTTGGTAGACGGGGACGTTGTTTTCTGCAAAACCACACGATATGCATGCAAATGGTGCTTTTGGCAGAACGCGCACGTGGATTTCTACCAAACGACGCGAAAAGCATGCCGAAGCTGCTGTTTTTAGCACCCGCCCAAGGATTTGTGCCAAAACGCTTGTTAAACATGCACACGCATCTGTTGGTAGACGCGGACGTTGTTTTCTGCAAAACCACAAGATATGCATGCAAATGGTGCTTTTGGCAGAACGCGCGCGTGTATTTCTACCAAACGACATGAAAAGCATGCCGATGCTGCTCTTTTTAACACCCGCACATGGATTTGCGCCAAAACGTGTTTAAGCATGCACATGCATCTGTTGGTAAGCGCGGACGTTGTTTTCTGCAAAAGCACACGATATGCATGCAAATGGTGCTTTTGGCAGAAGGCGCACGTGGATTTCTACCAAACGACGTGAAAAGCATGCCTAAGCTGCTCTTTTTAGCACCCGCACATTGATTTGTGCCAAAACGCGTTTTAAGCATGCACATGCATCTTTTCGTAGACGCGGACGTTGTTTCCTGCAAAACCACAGTATATGCATGCAAATGGTGCTTTTGGCAGAACGCGCGCGAGTATTTCTACCAAACGACGTGAAAAGCATGCCGATGCTGCTCTTTTTAGCACCCGCACATGTATTTGTGCCAAAACGTGTTTTAAGCATGCACATGCATCTTTTGGTAGGCGCGGACGTTGTTTTCTGCAAAACCACACGATATGCATGCAAATGTTGCTTTTGGCAGAAGGCGCACGTGGATTTCTACCAAACGACGCGAAAAGCATGCCGAAGCTGCTCTTTTTAGCACCCGCACATGGATTTGTGCCAAAACGCATTTTAAGCATGCACATGCATCTTTTGGTAGACGCGAACGTTCTTTCCTGCAAAACCACAAGATATGCATGCAAATGGTGCTTTTGGCAGAACTCGCACGTGGATTTCTACCAAACGACGTGAAAAGCATGCCGATGCTGCTCTTTTCAGCACCCGCACATGAATTTGTGCCAAAACGCGTTTTAAGCATTCACATGCATCTTTTGGTAGACGCGGACGTTGTTTTCTGCAAAACCACAAGATATGCATGCAAATGGTGCTTTTGGCAGAACGCGCACGTGGATTTCTACCAAACGACGTGAAAAGCATGCCGAAGCTGCTCTTTTTAGCACCCGCACATTGATTTGTGCCAAAACGTGTTTTAAGCATGCACATGCATCTTTTGGTAGGCGCGGACGTTGTTTTCTGCAAAACCACAAGATATGCATGCAAATGGTGCTTTTGGCAGAACGCGCACGTGGATTTTTACCAAACGACGTGAAAAGCATGCCGATGCTGCTCTTTTTAACGCCCGCACATGGATTTGTGCCCATACGCTTGTTAAGCATGCACATGCATCTTCTGGTAGACGCAGACATTGTTTTCTGCAAACCCACAAGATATGCATGCAAATGGTGCTGTTGGCAAAACGCGCACGTGGATTTCCACCAAACGACGTGCTAAGCATGCCGATGCTGCTGTTTTTAGCGCCCGCCCTAGGATTTGTGCCAAAACTCTTGCTAAACATGCACGCGCATCTGTTGGTAGACGCGGACGTTGTTTACTGCAAAACCACAAGATATGCATGCAAATGGTGCTTTGGGCAGAACGGGCGCGTGTATTTCTACCAAACGACGTGAAAAGCATGCCGATGCTACTCTTTTTAGCACCCGCACATGGATTTGTGCCAAAACGCGTTTTAAGCATGCACATGCATCTTTTGGTAGGCGTGGACGTTGTTTTCTGCAAATTCACACGATATGCATGCAAATGATGCTTTTGGCAGAACGCGCACGTGGATTTCTACCAAACGACGTGAAAAGCATGCCGAAGCTGCTGTTTTTAGCACCCGCCCAAGGATTTGTGCCAAAACGCTTGTTAAACGTGCACACGCATCTGTTGGTAGACGCGGACGTTGTTTTCTGCAAAACCACAAGATATGCATGCAAATGGTGCTTTTGGCAGAACGCGCGCGAGTATTTCTACCAAACGACGTGAAAAGCATGCCGATGCTGCTCTTTTTAGCACCCGCACATGGATTTGTGCCAAAACGTGTTTTAAGCATGCACATGCATCTTTTGGTAGGCGCGGACGTTGTTTTCTGCAAAACCACACGATATGCATGCAAATGGTGCTTTTGGCAGAAGGGGCACGTGGATTTCTACCAAACGATGTGAAAAGCATGCCTAAGCTGCTCTTTTTCGCACCCGCACATTGATTTGTGCCAAAACGCGTTTTAAGCATGCACATGCATCTTTTCGTAGACGCGGACGTTGTTTCCTGCAAAACCACAGCATATGCATGCAAATGGTGCTTTTGGCAGAACGCGCGCGAGTATTTCTACCAAACGACGTGAAAAGCATGCCGATGCTACTCTTTTTAGCACCCGCACATGTATTTGTGCCAAAACGTGTTTTAAGCATGCACATGCATCTTTTGGTAGGCGCGGACGTTGTTTTCTGCAAAACCACACGATATGCATGCAAATGTTGCTTTTGGCAGAAGGCGCACGTGGATTTCTACCAAACGACGCGAAAAGCATGCCGAAGCTGCTCTTTTTAGCACCCGCACATGGATTTGTGCCAAAACGCATTTTAAGCATGCACATGCATCTTTTGGTAGACGCGAACGTTCTTTCCTGCAAAACCACAAGATATGCATGCAAATGGTGCTTTTGGCAGAACTCGCACGTGGATTTCTACCAAACGACGTGAAAAGCATGCCGATGCTGCTCTTTTCAGCACCCGCACATGAATTTGTGCCAAAACGCGTTTTAAGCATTCACATGCATCTTTTGGTAGACGCGGACGTTGTTTTCTGCAAAACCACAAGATATGCATGCAAATGGTGCTTTTGGCAGAACGCGCACGTGGATTTCTACCAAACGACGTGAAAAGCATGCCGAAGCTGCTCTTTTTAGCACCCGCACATTGATTTGTGCCAAAACGTGTTTTAAGCATGCACATGCATCTTTTGGTAGGCGCGGACGTTGTTTTCTGCAAAACCACAAGATATGCATGCAAATGGTGCTTTTGGCAGAACGCGCACGTGGATTTTTACCAAACGACGTGAAAAGCATGCCGATGCTGCTCTTTTTAACGCCCGCACATGGATTTGTGCCCATACGCTTGTTAAGCATGCACATGCATCTTCTGGTAGACGCAGACATTGTTTTCTGCAAACCCACAAGATATGCATGCAAATGGTGCTGTTGGCAAAACGCGCACGTGGATTTCCACCAAACGACGTGCTAAGCATGCCGATGCTGCTGTTTTTAGCGCCCGCCCTAGGATTTGTGCCAAAACTCTTGCTAAACATGCACGCGCATCTGTTGGTAGACGCGGACGTTGTTTACTGCAAAACCACAAGATATGCATGCAAATGGTGCTTTGGGCAGAACGGGCGCGTGTATTTCTACCAAACGACGTGAAAAGCATGCCGATGCTACTCTTTTTAGCACCCGCACATGGATTTGTGCCAAAACGCGTTTTAAGCATGCACATGCATCTTTTGGTAGGCGCGGACGTTGTTTTCTGCAAATTCACACGATATGCATGCAAATGATGCTTTTGGCAGAACGCGCACGTGGATTTCTACCAAACGACGTGAAAAGCATGCCGAAGCTGCTGTTTTTAGCACCCGCCCAAGGATTTGTGCCAAAACGCTTGTTAAACGTGCACACGCATCTGTTGGTAGACGCGGACGTTGTTTTCTGCAAAACCACAAGATATGCATGCAAATGGTGCTTTTGGCAGAACGCGCGCGAGTATTTCTACCAAACGACGTGAAAAGCATGCCGATGCTGCTCTTTTTAGCACCCGCACATGGATTTGTGCCAAAACGTGTTTTAAGCATGCACATGCATCTTTTGGTAGGCGCGGACGTTGTTTTCTGCAAAACCACACGATATGCATGCAAATGGTGCTTTTGGCAGAAGGGGCACGTGGATTTCTACCAAACGATGTGAAAAGCATGCCTAAGCTGCTCTTTTTCGCACCCGCACATTGATTTGTGCCAAAACGCGTTTTAAGCATGCACATGCATCTTTTCGTAGACGCGGACGTTGTTTCCTGCAAAACCACAGCATATGCATGCAAATGGTGCTTTTGGCAGAACGCGCGCGAGTATTTCTACCAAACGACGTGAAAAGCATGCCGATGCTACTCTTTTTAGCACCCGCACATGGATTTGTGCCAAAACGTGTTTTAAGCATGCACATGCATCTTTTGGTAGGCGCGGACGTTGTTTTCTGCAAAACCACACGATATGCATGCAAATGGTGCTTTTGGCAGAAGGGGCACGTGGATTTCTACCAAACGACGCGAAAAGCATGCCGAAGCTGCTCTTTTTAGCACCCGCACATGGATTTGTGCCAAAACGCATTTTAAGCTTGCACATGCATCTTTTGGTAGACGCGAACGTTCTTTCCTGCAAAACCACAAGATATGCATGCAAATGGTGCTTTTGGCAGAACTCGCACGTGGATTTCTACCAAACGCCGTGAAAAGCATGCCGATGCTGCTCTTTTTAGCACCCGCACATGAATTTGTGCCAAAACGCGTTTTAAGCATTCACATGCATCTTTTGGTAGACGCGGACGTTGTTTTCTGCAAAACCACAAGATATGCATGCAAATGGTGCTTTTGGCAGAACGCGCACGTGGATTTCTACCAAACGACGTGAAAAGCATGCCGAAGCTGCTCTTTTTAGCACCCGCACATTGATTTGTGCCAAAACGCGTGTTAAGCATGCACATGCATCTTTTCGTAGACGCGGACGTTGTTTTCTGCGAAACCACAAGATATGCATGCAAATGGTGCTTTTGGCAGAACTGCACGTGGATTTCTACCAAACGACGTGAAAAGCATTCCGATGCTGCTCTTTTTAGCATGCGCGCACGGATTTGTGCCAAAACGCGTTTTAAGCATGCACGTGCATATTTTGGTAGACGCCGACGTTGTTTTCTGCAAAACCACAAGATATGCATGCAAATGGTGCTTTTGGCAGAACGCGCACGTGGATTTCTACCAAACGACGTGAAAAGCATGCCGATGCTGCTCTTTTTAGCACCCGCACATGGATTTGTGCCAAAACGCTTGTTAAGCATGCACATGCATATTTTGGTAGACGCGGACGTTGTTTCCTGCAAAACCACAAAATATGCATGCAAATGGTGCTTTTGGCAGAACTCGCTCGTGGATTTCTACCAAACGACGTGAAAAGCATGCCGATGCTGCTCTCTTTAGCACCCGCACATGGATTTGTGCCAAAACGCCTTTTAAGCATGCACATGCATCTTTTGGTAGACGCGGACGTTGTTTTCTGCAAAAGCACAAGATATGCATGCAAATGGTGCTTTTGGCAGAACGCGCCCGTGGATTTCTACCAAACGACGTGAAAACCATGCCGATGCTGCTCTTTTTAGCACGCGCGCATGGATTTGTGCCAAAACGCGTTTTAAGCATGCACATGCATATTTTGGTAGAGGCCGACGTCGTTTCCTGCAAAACCACAAGATATGCACGCAAATGGTGCTTTTGGCAGAACTCTCACGTGGATTTCTACCAAACGACGTGAAAAGCATGCCGATGCTGCTCTTTTTAGCACCCGCACATGAATTTGTGCCAAAACGCGTTTTAAGCATGCACATACATATTTTGGTAGACGCGGACGTTGTTTCCTGCAAAACCACACGATATCCATGCAAATGGTGCTTTTGGTAGAACGCACACGTCGATTTCTACCAACCGACGTGAACCGATGCTGCTCTTTTTAGCACCTGCACATGGATTTGTGCCAAAACGCTTGTTAAGCATGCACATGCATCTTTTGGTAGACGCGGACGTTGCTTCCTGCAAAACCACAAGATATGCATGCAAATGGTGCTTTTGGCAGAACTCTCACGTGGATTTCTACCAAACGACGTGAAAAGCATGCCGATGCTGCTCTTTTTAGCACCCGCACATGAATTTGTGCGAAAACGCGTTTTAAGCATGCACATGCATCTTTTGGTAGACGCGGACGTTGTTTACTGCAAAACCACAAGATATGCATGCAAATGGTGCTTTTGGCACAACGCGCACGTGAATTTCTACCAAACGACGTGAAAAGAATGCCGATGCTGCTCTTTTTAACACCCGCACATGGATTTGTGCCAAAACGCTTGTTAAGCATGCACATGCATCTTTTGGTAGACGCGGACATTGTTTTCTGCAAAACCACAAGATATGCATGCAAATGGTGCTGTTGGCAGAACGCGCACGTGGATTTCCACCAAACGACGTGCTAAGCATGCCGATGCTGCGGTTTTTAGCACCCGCACAAGGATTTGTGCCAAAACGCTTGTTAAACATGCACAAGCATTTGATTGTAGACGCGGACGTTGTTTTCTACAAAACCACAAGATCTGCATGCAAATAGTGCTTTTGGCAGAACGCGCGCGTGTATTTCTAGCAAACGACGTGAAAAGCATGCCGATGCTGCTCTTTTTAGCACCCGCACATGGATTTGTGCCAAAACGCGTTTTAAGCATGCACATGCATCTTTTGGTAGGCGCAGACGTTGTTTTCTGCAAAACCACACGATATGCATGCAAATGGTGCTTTTGGCAGAACGCGCACGTGGATTTCTACCAAACGACGTGAAAAGCATGCCGAAGCTGCTCTTTTTAGCACCCGCACATTGATTTGTGCCAAACCCATTTTAAGCATGCACATGCATCTTTTGGTAGACGCGGACATTGTTTTCTGCAAAACCACAAGATATGCATGCAAATGGTACTGTTGGCAGAACGCGCACGTGGATATCCACCAAACGACGTGCTAAGCATGCCGATGCTGCTGTTTATAGCACCCGTACATGGATTTGTGCCAAAACGCATTTTAAGCATGCACACGCATCTGTTTGTAGACGCGGACGTTGTTTTCTGCAAAACCACAAGATATGCATGCAAATGGTGCTTTTGGCAGAACGCGCGCGTGTATTTCTAGCAAACGACGTGAAAAGCATGCCGATGCTCCTGTTTTTAGCACCCGCACATGGATTTGTGCCAAAACGCGTTTTAAGCATGCACATGCATCTTTTGGTAGGCGCGGACGTTGTTTTCTGCAAAACCACACGATATGCATGCAAATGGTGTTTTTGGCAGAACGCGCACGTGGATTTCTACCAAACGACGTGAAAAGCATGCCGAAGCTGCTCTTTTTAGCAGCCGCACATGGATTTGTGCCAAAACGCATTTTAAGCATGCACATGCATCTTTTGGTAGACGCGGACGTTCTTTCCTGCAAAACCACAAGGTATGCATGCAAATGGTGCTTTTGGGAGAACGCGCACGTGGATTTCTACCAAACGACGTGAAAAGCATGCCGGTGCTGTTCTTTTTAGCACCCTAACATGGATTTGTAACAAAACGCATTTTAAGCATGCACATGGATCTTTTTGTAGAAGCGGACGTTGTTTTCTGCAAAACCACACGATATGCATGCAAATGGTGCTTTTGGCAGAACGCACACGTCGATGTCTACCAAACGACGTGAAAACATGCCGATGCTGCTCTTTTTAGCACCCGCACATGGATTTGTGCCAACACGCTTGTTAAGCATGCACATGCATATTTTGGTAGACGCGGACGTTGTTTCCTGCAAAACCACAAGATATGCATGAAAATGGTGCTTTTGGCAGAACGCGCACGTGGATTTCTACCAAACGACGTGAAAAGCATGCCGAAGCTGCACTTTTTAGCACCCGCACATTGATTTGTGCCAAAACGCGTTTTAAGCATGCACATGCATCTTTTCGTAGACGCGGACGTTGTTTTCTGCGAAACCACAAGATATGCATGCAAATGGTGCTTTTGGCAGAACTGCACGTGGATTTCCACCAAACGACGTGAAAAGCATTCCGATGCTGCTTTTTTAAGCACGCGCGCACGGATTTGTGCCAAAACGCGTTTTAAGCATGCACGTGCATATTTTGGTAGGCGCGGACGTTGTTTTCTGCAAAACCACACGATATGCATGCAAATGGTGCTTTTGGCAGAAGGCTCACGTGGATTTCTACCAAACGACGTGAAAAGCATGCCGAAGCTGCTGTTTTTAGCACCCCCCCAAGGATTTGTGCGAAAACGCTTGTTAAACGTGCACACGCATCTGTTGGTAGACGCGGACGTTGTTTTCTGCAAAACCACAAGATATGCATGCAAATGGTGCTTTTGGCAGAACGCGCGCGTGTATTTCTACCAAACGACATGAAAAGCATGCCGATGCTGCTCTTTTTAACACCCGCACATGGATTTGCGCCAAAACGTGTTTTAAGCATGCACATGCATCTTTTGGTAGGCGCGGACGTTGTTTTCTGCAAAACCACACGATATGCATGCAAATGGTGCTTTTGGCAGAAGGCGCACGTGGATTTCCACCAAACGACGTGAAAAGCATGCCGAAGCTGCTGTTTTTAGCACCCGCCCAAGGATTTGTGCCAAAACCCTTGTTAAACGTGCACACGCATCTGTTGGTAGACGCGGACGTTGTTTTCTGCAAAACCACAAGATATGCATGCAAATGGTGCTTTTGGCAGAACGCGCGCGTGTATTTCTACCAAACGACGTGAAAAGCATGCCGAAGCTGCACTTTTTAGCACCCGCACATTGATTTGTGCCAAAACGCGTGTTCAGCATGCACATGCATCTTTTCGTAGACGCGGATGTTGTTTTGTGCGAAACCACAAGATATGCATGCAAATGGTGCTTTTGGCAGAACTGCACGTGGATTTCTACCAAACGACGTGAAAAGCATTCCGATGCTGCTTTTTTTAGCACGCGCGCACGGATTTGTGCCAAAACGCGTTTTAAGCATGCACGTGCATATTTTGGTAGGCGCGGACGTTGTTTTCTGCAAAACCACACGATATGCATGCAAATGGTGCTTTTGGCAGAAGGCGCACGTGGATTTCTACCAAACGACGTGAAAAGCATGCCGAAGCTGCTGTTTTTAGCACCCCCCCAAGGATTTGTGCGAAAACGCTTGTTAAACGTGCACACGCATCTGTTGGTAGACGCGGACGTTGTTTTCTGCAAAACCACAAGATATGCATGCAAATTGTGCTTTTGGCAGAACGCGCGCGTGTATTTCTACCAAACGACATGAAAAGCATGCCGATGCTGCTCTTTTTAACACCCGCACATGGATTTGCGCCAAAACGTGTTTTAAGCATGCACATGCATCTTTTGGTAGGCGCGGACGTTGTTTTCTGCAAAACCACACGATATGCATGCAAATGGTGCTTTTGGCAGAAGGCGCACGTGGATTTCTACCAAACGACGTGAAAAGCATGCCGAAGCTGCTGTTTTTAGCACCCGCCCAAGGATTTGTGCCAAAACGCTTGTTAAACATGCACACGCATCTTTTGGTAGGCGCGGACGTTGCTTTCTGCAAAACCACACGATATGCATGCAAATGGTGCTTTTGGCAGAAGGCACACGTGGATTTCTACCAAACGACGTGAAAAGCATGCCGAAGCTGCTCTTTTTAGCACCCGCAAATGGATTTGTGCCAAAACGCATTTTGAGCATGCACATGCAATTTTTGGTAGACGCGGACGTTCTTTCCTGCAAAAGCACAAGATATGCATGCAAATGGTGCTTTTGGCAGAACGCGCACGTGGATTTCTACCAAACAACGTGAAAAGCATGCCGAAGCTGCTCTTTTTAGCACCCGCACATGAATTTGTGCCAAAAAGCGTTTTAAGCGTGCACATGCATCTTTTGGTAGACGCGGACGTTGTTTTCTGCAAAACCACAAGATGTGCATGCAAATGGTGCTTTTGGCAGAACGCGCACGTGGATGTTTACCAAACGACGTGAAAAGCATGCCGAAGCTGCTCTTTTTAGCACCCGCACATGGATTTGTGCCAAAACGCATTTTGAGCATGCACATGCATCTTTTGGTAGACGCGGACGTTCTTTCCTGCAAAACCACAAGATATGCATGCAAATGGTGCTTTTGGCAGAACGCGCACGTGGATGTTTACCAAACGACGTGAAAAGCATGCCGAAGCTGCTCTTTTTAGCACCCGCACATGAATTTGTGCCAAAAAGCGTTTTAAGCGTGCACATGCATCTTTTGGTAGACGCGGACGTTGTTTTCTGCAAAACCACAAGATGTGCATGCAAATGGTGCTTTTGGCAGAACGCGCACGTGGATGTTTACCAAACGACGTGAAAAGCATGCCGAAGCTGCTCTTTTTAGCACCCGCACATGGATTTGTGCCAAAACGCATTTTGAGCATGCACATGCATCTTTTGGTAGACGCGGACGTTCTTTCCTGCAAAACCACAAGATATGCATGCAAATGGTGCTTTTGGCAGAACGCGCACGTGGATGTTTACCAAACGACGTGAAAAGCATGCCGAAGCTGCTCTTTTTAGCACCCGGACATGGATTTGTGCCAAAACGCTTGTCAAACATGCACACGCATCTTTTGGTAGGCGCGGACGTTGCTTTCTGCAAAACCACACGATATGCATGCAAATGGTGCTTTAGGCAGAAGGCACACGTGGATTTGTACCAAACGACGTGAAAAGCATGCCGAAGCTGCTGATTTTAGCACCCTAACATGGATTTGTACCAAAACGCATTTTAAGCATGCACATGGATCTTTTTGTAGAAGCGGACGTTGTTCTCTGCAAAACCACACGATATGCATGCAAATGGTGCTTTTGGCAGAACGCACACGTCGATGTCTACCAAACGACGTGAAAACATGCCGATGCTGCTCTTTTTAGCACCCGCACATGGATTTGTGCCAAAACGCTTGTTAAGCATGCACATGCATATTTTGGTAGACGCGGACGTTGTTTCCTGCAAAACCACAAGATATGCATGCAAATGGTGCTTTTGGCAGAACGCGCACGTGGATTTCTACCAAACGACGTGATAAGCATGCCGAAGCTGCTCTTTTTAGCACCCGCACATTGATTTGTGCCAAAACGCGTTTTAAGCATGCACATGCATCTTTTCGTAGACGCGGACGTTGTTTTCTGCGAAACCACAAGATATGCATGCAAATGGTGCTTTTGGCAGAACTGCACGTGGATTTCTACCAAACGACGTGAAAAGCATTCCGATGCTGCTTTTTTTAGCACGCGCGCACGGATTTGTGCCAAAACGCGTTTTAAGCATGCACGTGCATATTTTGGTAGGTTCGGACGTTGTTTTCTGCAAAACCACACGATATGCATGCAAATGGTGCTTTTGGCAGAAGGCGCACGTGGATTTCTACCAAACGACGTGAAAAGCATGCCGAAGCTGCTGTTTTTAGCACCCGCCCAAGGATTTGTGCGAAAACGCTTGTTAAACGTGCACACGCATCTGTTGGTAGACGCGGACGTTGTTTTCTGCAAAACCACAAGATATGCATGCAAATGGTGCTTTTGGCAGTACGCGCGCGTGTATTTCTACCAAACGACATGAAAAGCATGCCGATGCTGCTCTTTTTAACACACGCACATGGATTTGCGCCAAAACGTGTTTTAAGCATGCACATGCATCTTTCGGTAGGCGCGGACGTTGTTTTCTGCAAAACCACACGATATGCATGCAAATGGTGCTTTTGGCAGAAGGCGCACGTGGATTTCTACCAAACGACGTGAAAAGCATGCCGAAGCTGCTGTTTTTAGCACCCGCCCAAGAATTTGTGCCAAAACCCTTGTTAAACGTGCACACGCATCTGTTGGTAGACGCGGACGTTGTTTTCTGCAAAACCACAAGATATGCATGCAAATGGTGCTTTTGGCAGAACGCGCGCGTGTATTTCTACCAAACAACGTGAAAAGCATGCCGAAGCTGCTCTTTTTAGCACCCGCACATGGATTTGTGCCAAAACGCATTTTGAGCATGCACATGCATCTTTTGGTGGACGCGGACGTTCTTTCCTGCAAAACCACAAGATATGCATGCAAATGGTGCTTTTGGCAGAACGCACACGTGGATTTCTACCAAACGACGTGAAAAGCATGCCGAAGCTGCTCTTTTTAGCACCCGCACATGAATTTGTGCCAAAACGCGTTTTAAGCATGCACATGCATCTTTTGGTAGACGCGGACGTTGTTTTCTGCAAAACCACAAGATATCCATGCAAATGGTGCTTTTGGCAGAACGCGCACGTGGATGTTTACCAAACGACGTGAAAAGCATGCTGATGCTGCTCTTTTTAACACCCGCACATGGATTTGTGCCAACACGCTTGTTAAGCATGCACATGCATCTTTTGGTAGGCGCGGACGTTGATTTCTGCAAAACCACACGATATGCATGCAAATGGTGCTTTTGGCAGAAGGCACACGTGGATTTCTACCAAACGACGTGAAAAGCATGCCGAAGCTGCTCTTTTTAGCACCCGCACATGGATTTGTGCCAAAACGCTTGTTAAACATGCACACGCATCTTTTGGTAGGCGCGGACGTTGCTTTCTGCAAAACCACACGATATGCATGCAAATGGTGCTTTTGGCAGAAGGCACACGTGGATTTCTACCAAACGACGTGAAAAGCATGCCGAAGCTGCTCTTTTTAGCACCCGCACATGGATTTCTGCCAAAACGCATTTTGAGCATGCACATGCATCTTTTGGTAGACGCGGACGTTCTTTCCTGCAAAAGCACAAGATATGCATGCAAATGGTGCTTTTGGCAGAACGCGCACGTGGATTTCTACCAAACGACGTGAAAAGCATGCCGAAGCTGCTCTTTTTAGCACCCGCACATGAATTTGTGCCAAAACGCGTTTTAAGCGTGTACATGCATCTTTTGGTAGACGCGGACGTTGTTTTCTGCAAAACCACAAGATATGCATGCAAATGGTGCTTTTGGCAGAACGCGCACGTGGATGTTTACCAAACGACGTGAAAAGCATGCCGATGCTGCTCTTTTTAGCACCCGCACATGGATTTGTGCCAAAACGCGTTTTAAGCATGCACATGCATCTTTTGGTAGGCGCGGACGTTGTTTTCTGCAAATTCACACGATATGCATGCAAATGGTGCTTTTGGCAGAACGCGCACGTGGATTTCTACCAAACGACGTGAAAAGCATGCCGAAGCTGCTGATTTTAGCACCCGCCCAAGGATTTGTGCCAAATCGCTTGTTAAACATGCACACGCATCTTTTGGTAGGCGCGGACGTTGTTTTCTGCAAAACCACACGATATGCATGCAAATGGTGCTTTTGGCAGAAGGCACACGTGGATTTCTACCAAACGACGTGAAAAGCATGCCGAAGCTGCTCTTTTTAGCACCCGCACATGGATTTGTGCCAAAACGCATTTTGAGCATGCACATGCATCTTTTGGTAGACGCGGACGTTCTTTCCTGCAAAACCACAAGATATGCATGCAAATGGTGCTTTTGGCAGAACGCGCACGTGGATTTCTACCAAACGACGAGAAAAGCATGCCGAAGCTGCTCTTTTTAGCACCCGCACATGGATTTGTGCCAAAACGCATTTTAAGCATGCACATGCATCTTTTGGTAGACGCGGACGTTGTTTTCTGCAAAACCACAAGATATGCATGCAAATGGTGCTTTTGGCAGAACGCGCACGTGGATTTCTACCAAACGACGTGAAAAGCATGCCGATGCTGCTGTTTTTAACACCCGCACATGGATTTGTGCCAAAACGCTTGTTAAGCATGCACATGCATTTTTTGGTAGACGCGGACGTTGTTTTCTGCAATACCACACGATGTGCATACAAATGGTGCTTTTGGCAGAACGCGCGCGTTTATTTCTACCAAACGACGTGAAAAGCATGCCGATGCTGCTCTTTTTAGCACCCGCACATGAATTTGTGCCAAAACGCGTTTTAAGCATGCACATGCATCTTTTGGTAGACGCGGACGTTGTTTTCTGCAAAACCACAAGATATGCATGCAAATGGTGCTTTTGGCAAAACGCGCACGTGGATGTTTACCAAACGACGTGAAAAGCATGCTGATGCTGCTCTTTTTAACACCCGCACATGGATTTGTGCCAACACGCTTGTTAAGCATGCACATGCATCTTTTGGTAGGCGCGGACGTTGTTTTCTGCAAAACCACACGATATGCATGCAAATGGTGCTTTTGGCAGAAGGCACACGTGGATTTCTACCAAACGACGTGAAAAGCATGCCGAAGCTGCTCTTTTTAGCACCCGCACATGGATTTGTGCCAAAACGCTTGTTAAACATGCACACGCATCTGTTGGTAGACGCGGACGTTGTTTTCTGCAAAACCACAAGATACGCATGCAAATGGTGCTTTTGGCAGTACGCGCGCGTGTATTTCTACCAAACGACATGAAAAGCATGCCGATGCTGCTCTTTTTCACACACGCACATGGATTTGCGCCAAAACGTGTTTTAAGCATGCACATGCATCTTTTGGTAGGCGCGGACGTTGTTTTCTGCAAAACCACACGATATGCATGCAAATGGTGCTTTTGGCAGAAGGCGCACGTGGATTTCTACCAAACGACGTGAATAGCATGCCGAAGCTGCTGTTTTTAGCACCCGCCCATAAATTTGTGCCAAAACCCTTGTTAAACGTGCACACGCATCTGTTGGTAGACGCGGACGTTGTTTTCTGCAAAACCACAAGATATGCATGCAAATGGTGCTTTTGGCAGAACGCGCGCGTGTATTTCTACCAAACGACGTGAAAAGCATGCCGAAGCTGCTCTTTTTAGCACCCGCACATGGATTTGTGCCAAAACGCATTTTGAGCATGCACATGCATCTTTTGGTGGACGCGGACGTTCTTTCCTGCAAAACCACAAGATGTGCATGCAAATGGTGCTTTTGGCAGAACGCACACGTGGATTTCTACCAAACGACGTGAAAAGCATGCCGAAGCTGCTCTTTTTAGCACCCGCACATGAATTTGTGCCAAAACGCGTTTTAAGCATGCACATGCATCTTTTGGTAGACGCGGACGTTGTTTTCTACAAAACCACAAGATATGCATGCAAATGGTGCTTTTGGCAGAACGCGCACGTGGATGTTTACCAAACGACGTGAAAAGCATGCTGATGCTGCTCTTTTTAACACCCGCACATGGATTTGTGCCAACACGCTTGTTAAGCATGCACATGCATCTTTTGGTAGGCGCGGACGTTGTTTTCTGCAAAACCACACGATATGCATGCAAATGGTGCTTTTGGCAGAAGGCACACGTGGATTTCTACCAAACGACGTGAAAAGCATGCCGAAGCTGCTCTTTTTAGCACCCGCACATGGATTTGTGCCAAAACGCTTGTTAAACATGCACACGCATCTTTTGGTAGGCGCGGACGTTGCTTTCTGCAAAACCACACGATATGCATGCAAATGGTGCTTTTGGCAGAAGGCACACGTGGATTTCTACCAAACGACGTGAAAAGCATGCCGAAGCTGCTCTTCTTAGCACCCGCACATGGATTTCTGCCAAAACGCATTTTGAGCATGCACATGCATCTTTTGGTAGACGCGGACGTTCTTTCCTGCAAAAGCACAAGATATGCATGCAAATGGTGCTTTTGGCAGAACACGCACGTGGATTTCTACCAAACGACGTGAAAAGCATGCCGAAGCTGCTCTTTTTAGCACCCGCACATGTATTTGTGCCAAAACGCGTTTAAGCGTGCACATGCATCTTTTGGTAGACGCGGACGTTGTTTTCTGCAAAACCACAAGATATGCATGCAAATGGTGCTTTTGGCAGAACGCGCACGTGGATGTTTACCAAACGACGTGAAAAGCATGCCGATGCTGCTCTTTTTAGCACCCGCACATGGATTTGTGCCAAAACGCGTTTTAAGCATGCACATGCATCTTTTGGTAGGCGCGGACGTTGTTTTCTGCAAATTCACACGATATGCATACAAATGGTGCTTTTGGCAGAACGCGCGCATTTATTTCTACCAAACGACGTGAAAAGCATGTCGATGCTGCTCTTTTTAGCACCCGTACATGGATTTGTGCCAAAACGCGTTTTAAGCATGCACATGCATCTTTTGGTAGACGCGGACGTTGTTTTCTGCAAAACCACAGCATATGCATGCAAATGGTGCTTTTGGCAGAACGCGCACGTGGATTTCTACCAAGCGACGTGAAAAGCATGTCGAAGCTGCTCTTTTTAGCACCCGCACATTGGTTTGTGCCAAAACGCGTTTTAAGCATGCACATGCATCTTTTCGTAGACGCGGACGTTGTTTTCTGCAAAACCACACGATATGCATGCAAATGGTGCTTTTGGCAGAACACGCACGTGGATTTTTACCAAGCGACGTGAAAAGCATGCCGATGCTGCTGTTTTTAACGCCCGCACATGGATTTGTGCCAATACGCTTGTTAAGCATGCACATGCATCTTCTGGTAGACGCAGACATTGTTTTCTGCAAAACCACAAGATATGCATGCAAATGGTGCTGTTGGCAAAACGCGCACGTGGATTTCCACCAAACGACGTGCTAAGCATGCCGATGCTGCTGTTTTTAGCGCCCGCCCTAGGATTTGTGCCAAAACGCTTGCTAAACATGCACGCGCATCTGTTGGTAGACGCGGACGTTGTTTTCTGCAAAACCACAAGATATGCATGCAAATGGTGCTTTTGGCAGAACGCGCGCGAGTATTTCTACCAAACGACGTGAAAAGCATGCCGATGCTGCTCTTTTTAGCACCCGCACATGGATTTGTGCCAAAACGTGTTTCAAGCATGCACATGCATCTTTTGGTAGGCGCGGACGTTGTTTTCTGCAAAACCACACGATATGCATGCAAATGGTGCTTTTGGCAGAAGGCGCACGTGGATTTCTACCAAACGACGTGAAAAGCATGCCTAAGCTGCTCTTTTTAGCACCCGCACATTGATTTGTGCCAAAACGCGTTTTAAGCATGCACATGCATCTTTTCGTAGACGCGGACGTTGTTTCCTGCAAAACCACAGCATATGCATGCAAATGGTGCTTTTGGCAGAACGCGCGCGAGTATTTCTACCAAACGACGCGAAAAGCATGCCGATGCTGCTCTTTTTAGCACCCGCACATGGATTTGTGCCAAAACGTGTTTTAAGCATGCACATGCATCTTTTGGTAGGCGCGGACGTTGTTTTCTGCAAAACCACACGATATGCATGCAAATGGTGCTTTTGGCAGAAGGCGCACGTGGATTTCTACCAAACGACGCGAAAAGCATGCCGAAGGTGCTCTTTTTAGCACCCGCACATGGATTTGTGCCAAAACGCATTTTAAGCATGCACATGCATCTTTTGGTAGACGCGAACGTTCTTTCCTGCAAAACCACAAGATATGCATGCAAATGGTGCTTTTGGCAGAACTCGCACGTGGATTTCTACCAAACGACGTGAAAAGCATGCCGATGCTGCTCTTTTTAGCACCCGCACATGAATTTGTGCCAAAACGCGTTTTAAGCATTCACATGCATCTTTTGGTAGACGCGGACGTTGTTTTCTGCAAAACCAAAAGATATGCATGCAAATGGTGCTTTTGGCAGAACGCGCACGTGGATTTCTACCAAACGACGTGAAAAGCATGCCGAAGCTGCTCTTTTTAGCACCCGCACATTGATTTGTGCCAAAACGCGTTTTAAGCATGCACATGCATCTTTTCGTAGACGCGGACGTTGTTTTCTGCGAAACCACAAGATATGCATGCAAACGGTGCTTTTGGCAGAACTGCACGTGGATTTCTACCAAACGACGTGAAAAGCATTCCGATGCTGCTCTTTTTAGCACGCGCGCACGGATTTGTGCCAAAACGCGTTTAAAGCATGCACGTGCATATTTTGGTAGACGCCGACGTTGTTTTCTGCAAAACCACAAGATATGCATGCAAATGGTGCTTTTGGCAGAACGCGCACGTGGATTTCTACCAAACGACGTGAAAAGCATGCCGATGCTGCTCTTTTTAGCACCCGCACGTGGATTTGTGCCAAAATGCTTGTTAAGCATGCACATGCATCTTTTGGTAGACGCGGAGGTTGTTTTCTGCAAAACCACAAGATATGCATGCAAATGGTGCTTTTGGCAGAACGCGCACGTGGATTTTTACCAAACGACGTGAAAAGCATGCCGATGCTGCTCTTTTTAACACCCGCACATGGATTTGTGCCAATACGCTTGTTAAGCATGCACATGCAACCTTTGGTAGGCGGGGACGTTGTTTTCTGCAAAACCACACGATATGCATGCAAATGGTGCTTTTGGCAGAACGCGCACGTGGATTTCTACCAAACGACGTGGAAAGCATGCCGACGCTCCTGTTTTTAGCACCCGCCCAAGGATTTGTGCCAAAACGCTTGTTAAACATGCACACGCATCTGTTGGTAGACGCGGACGTTGTTTTCTGCAAAACCACAAGATATGCATGCAAATGGTGCTTTTGGCAGAACGCGCGTGTGGATTTCTACCAAACGACGTGAAAAGCATGCCGAAGCTGCTGTTTTTAGCACCCGCCCAAGGATTTGTGCCAAAACGCTTGTTAAACGTGCACACGCATCTGTTGGTAGACGCGGACGTTGTTTTCTGCAAAACCACAAGATATGCATGCAAATGGTGCTTTTGGCAGAACGCGCGCGTGTATTTCTACCAAACGACGTGAAAAGCATGCCGAAGCTGCTCTTTTTAGCACCCGCACATGGATTTGTGCCAAAACGCATTTTGAGCATGCACATGCATATTTTGGTAGACGCGGACGTTCTTTCCTGCAAAACCACAAGATATGCATGCAAATGGTGCTTTTGGTAGAACACGCTCGTGGATTTCTACCAAACGACGTGAAAAGCATGCCGATGCTGCTCTTTTTACCACCCGCACATGGATTTGTGCATAACGCGTTTTAAGCATGCACATGCATCTTTTGGTAGACGCGGACGTTGTTTTCTGCAAAACCACAAGATATGCATGCAAATGGTGCTTTTGGCAGAACGCGCACGTGGATTTCTACCAAACGACGTGAAAAGCATGCCGATGCTGCTGCTTTTAACACCCGCACATAGATTTGTGCCAAAACGCTTGTTAAGCATGCACATGCATTTTTTGGTAGACGCGGACGTTGTTTTCTGCAATACCACACGATATGCATACAAATGGTGCTTTTGGCAGAACGCGCACGTGTATTTCTACCAAACGACGTGAAAAGCATGCCGATGCTGCTCTTTTTAGCACCCGTACATGGATTTGTGCCAAAACGCGTTTTAAGCATGCACATGCATCTTTTGGTAGACGCGGACGTTGTTTTCTGCAAAACCACAGCATATGCATGCAAATAGTGCTTTTGGCAGAACGCGCACGTGGATTTCTACGAAGCGACGTGAAAAGCATGCCGAAGCTGCTCTTTTTAGCACCCGCACATTGATTTGTGCCAAAACGCGTTTTAAGCATGCACATGCATCTTTTCGTAGACGCGGACGTTGTTTTCTGCAAAACCACACGATATGCATGCAAATGGTGCTTTTGGCAGAACGCGCACGTGGATTTTTACCAAACGACGTGAAAAGCATGCCGATGCTGCTCTTTTTAACGCCCGCACATGGATTTGTGCCAATACGCTTGTTAAGCATGCACATGCATCCTTTGGAAGACGCAGACATTGTTTTCTGCAAAACCACAAGATATGCATGCAAATGGTGCTGTTGGCAAAACGCGCACGTGGATTTCCAACAAACGACGTGCTAAGCATGCCGATGCTGCTGGTTTAGCACCCGCCCTAGGATTTGTGCCAAAACGCTTGCTAAACATGCACACGCATCTGTTGGTAGACGCGGACGTTGTTTTCTGCAAAACCACAAGTTATGCATGCAAAGGGTGCTTTTGGCAGAACGCGCGCGTGCATTTCTACCAAACGACGTGAAAAGCATGCCGATGCTGCTCTTTTTATCACCCGCACATGGATTTGTGTCAAAACGTGTTTTAAGCATGCACATGCATCTTTTGGTAGGCGCGGACGTTGTTTTCTGCAAAACCACACGATATGCATGCAAATGGTGCTTTTGGCAGAAGGCGCACGTGGATTTCTACCAAACGACGTGAAAAGCATGCCGAAGCTGCTCTTTTTAGCACCCGCACATGGATTTGTGCCAAAACGCATTTGAAGCATGCACATGCATCTTTTGGTAGACGCGGACGTTCTTTCCTGCAAAACCACAAGATATGCATGCAAATGGTGCTTTTGGCAGAACTCGCTCGTGGATTTCTACCAAACGACGTGAAAAGCATGCTGATGCTGCTCTTTTTAGCACCCGTACATGGATTTGTGCCAAAACGCGTTTTAAGCATGCACATGCATCTTTTGGTAGACGCGGACGTTGTTTTCTGCAAAACCACAAGATATGCATGCAAATGGTGCTTTTGGCAGAACTGCACGTGGATTTCTACCAAACGACGTGAAAAGCATTCCGATGCTGCTTTTTTTAGCACGCGCGCACGGATTTGTGCCAAAACGCGTTTTAAGCATGCACGTGCATAATTTGGTAGGCGCGGACGTTGTTTTCTGCAAAACCACACGATATGCATGCAAATGGTGCTTTTGGCAGAACGCGCACGTGGATTTCTACCAAACGACGTGAAAAGCATGCCGAAGCTGCTCTTTTTAGCACCCGCACAAGGATTTGTGCCAAAACGCTTGTTAAGCATGCACATGCATCTTTTGGTAGACGCGGACATTGTTTTCTGCAAAACCACAAGATATGCATGCAAATGGTGCTGTTGGCAGAACGCGCACGTGGATTTCCACCAAACGACGTGCTAAGCATGCCGATACTGCGGTTTTTAGCACCCGCACAAGGATTTGTGCCAAAACGCTTGTTAAACATGCACAAGCATCTGTTTGAAGACGCGGACGTTGTTTTCTGCAAAACCACAAGATATGCATGCAAATGGTGCCTTTGGCAGAATGCGCGCGTGTATTTCTACCAAACGACGTGAAAAGCATGCCGATGCTGCTCTTTTTAGCACCCGCACGTGGATTTGTGCCAAAACGCGTTTTAAGCATGCACATGCATCTTTTGGTAGGCGCGGACGTTGTTTTCTGCAAAACCACATGATATGCATGCAAATGGTGCTTTTGGCAAAACGCGCACGTGGATTTCTACCAAACGACGTGAAAAGCATGCCGAAGCTGCTGTTTTTAGCACCCGCCCAAGGATTTGTGCCAAAACGCTTGTTAAACATGCACACGCATCTGTTTGTAGACGCGGACGTTGTTTTCTACAAAACCACAAGATCTGCATGCAAATGGTGCTTTTGGCAGGACGCGCGCGTGTATTTCTACCAAACGACGTGAAAAGCATGCCGAAGCTGCTCTTTTTAGCACCCGCACATGGATTTGTGCCAAAACGCATTTTGAGCATGCACATGCATCTTTTGGCGGACGCGGACGTTCTTTCCTGCAAAACCACAAGATGTGCATGCAAATGGTGCTTTTGGCAGAACGCACACGTGGATTTCTACCAAACGACGTGAAAAGCATGCTGAAGCTGCTCTTTTTAGCACCCGCACATGAATTTGTGCCAAAACGCGTTTTAAGCATGCACATGCATCTTTTGGTAGACGCGGACGTTGTTTTCTGCAAAACCACAAGATATGCATGCAAATGGTGCTTTTGGCAGAACGCGCACGTGGATGTTTACCAAACGACGTGAAAAGCATGCTGATGCTGCTCTTTTTAACACCCGCACATGGATTTGTGCCAACACGCTTGTTAAGCATGCACATGCATCTTTTGGTAGGCGCGGACGTTGTTTTCTGCAAAACCACACGATATGCATGCAAATGGTGCTTTTGGCAGAAGGCACACGTGGATTTCTACCAAACGACGTGAAAAGCATGCCGAAGCTGCTCTTTTTAGCACCCGCACATGGATTTGTGCCAAAACGCTTGTTAAACATGCACACGCATCTTTTGGTAGGCGCGGACGTTGCTTTCTGCAAAACCACACGATATGCATGCAAATGGTGCTTTTGGCAGAAGGCACACGTGGATTTCTACCAAACGACGTGAAAAGCATGCCGAAGCTGCTCTTTTTAGCACCCGCACACGGATTTCTGCCAAAACGCATTTTGAGCATGCACATGCATCTTTTGGTAGACGCGGACGTTCTTTCCTGCAAAAGCACAAGATATGCATGCAAATGGTGCTTTTGGAAGAACGCGCACGTGGATTTCTACCAAACGACGTGAAAAGCATGCCGAAGCTGCTCTTTTTAGCACCCGCACATGAATTTGTGCCAAAACGCGTTTAAGCGTGCACATGCATCTTTTGGTAGACGCGGACGTTGTTTTCTGCAAAACCACAAGATATGCATGCAAATGGTGCTTTTGGCAGAACGCGCACGTGGATGTTTACCAAACGACGTGAAAAGCATGTCGATGCTGCTCTTGTTAGCACCCGCACATGGATTTGTGCCAAAACGCGTTTTAAGCATGCACATGCATCTTTTGGTAGGCGCGGACGTTGTTTTCTGCAAATTCACACGATATGCATACAAATGGTGCTTTTGGCAGAACGCGCGCATTTATTTCTACCAAACGACGTGAAAAGCATGCCGATGCTGCTCTTTTTAGCACCCGTACATGGATTTGTGCCAAAACGCGTTTTAAGCATGCACATGCATCTTTTGGTAGACGCGGACGTTGTTTTCTGCAAAACCACAGCATATGCATGCAAATGGTGCTTTTGGCAGAACGCGCACGTGGATTTCTACCAAGCGACGTGAAAAGCATGTCGAAGCTGCTCTTTTTAGCACCCGCACATTGGTTTGTGCCAAAACGCGTTTTAAGCATGCACATGCATCTTTTCGTAGACGCGGACGTTGTTTTCTGCAAAACCACACGATATGCATGCAAATGGTGCTTTTGGCAAAACGCGCACGTGGATTTTTACCAAGCGACGTGAAAAGCATGCCGATGCTGCTGTTTTTAACGCCCGCACATGGATTTGTGCCAATACGCTTGTTAAGCATGCACATGCATCTTCTGGTAGACGCAGACATTGTTTTCTGCAAAACCACAAGATATGCATGCAAATGGTGCTGTTGGCAAAACGCGCACGTGGATTTCCACCAAACGACGTGCTAAGCATGCCGATGCTGCTGTTTTTAGCGCCCGCCCTAGGATTTGTGCCAAAACGCTTGCTAAACATGCACGCGCATCTGTTGGTA
This sequence comes from Dermacentor albipictus, assembly GCF_038994185.2. Classification (NCBI taxonomy): domain Eukaryota; kingdom Metazoa; phylum Arthropoda; class Arachnida; order Ixodida; family Ixodidae; genus Dermacentor; species Dermacentor albipictus. The sequence goes on along the minus strand of NW_027225807.1, from coordinate 28,970 downwards.
GACGCGGACGTTGTTTTCTGCAAAACCACAAGATATGCATGCAAATGGTGCTTTTGGCAGAACGCGCGCGAGTATTTCTACCAAACGACGTGAAAAGCATGCCGATGCTGCTCTTTTTAGCACCCGCACATGGATTTGTGCCAAAACGTGTTTCAAGCATGCACATGCATCTTTTGGTAGGCGCGGACGTTGTTTTCTGCAAAACCACACGATATGCATGCAAATGGTGCTTTTGGCAGAAGGCGCACGTGGATTTCTACCAAACGACGTGAAAAGCATGCCTAAGCTGCTCTTTTTAGCACCCGCACATTGATTTGTGCCAAAACGCGTTTTAAGCATGCACATGCATCTTTTCGTAGACGCGGACGTTGTTTCCTGCAAAACCACAGCATATGCATGCAAATGGTGCTTTTGGCAGAACGCGCGCGAGTATTTCTACCAAACGACGCGACAAGCATGCCGATGCTGCTCTTTTTAGCACCCGCACATGGATTTGTGCCAAAACGTGTTTTAAGCATGCACATGCATCTTTTGGTAGGCGCGGACGTTGTTTTCTGCAAAACCACACGATATGCATGCAAATGGTGCTTTTGGCAGAAGGCGCACGTGGATTTCTACCAAACGACGCGAAAAGCATGCCGAAGGTGCTCTTTTTAGCACCCGCACATGGATTTGTGCCAAAACGCATTTTAAGCATGCACATGCATCTTTTGGTAGACGCGAACGTTCTTTCCTGCAAAACCACAAGATATGCATGCAAATGGTGCTTTTGGCAGAACTCGCACGTGGATTTCTACCAAACGACGTGAAAAGCATGCCGATGCTGCTCTTTTTAGCACCCGCACATGAATTTGTGCCAAAACGCGTTTTAAGCATTCACATGCATCTTTTGGTAGACGCGGACGTTGTTTTCTGCAAAACCAAAAGATATGCATGCAAATGGTGCTTTTGGCAGAACGCGCACGTGGATTTCTACCAAACGACGTGAAAAGCATGCCGAAGCTGCTCTTTTTAGCACCCGCACATTGATTTGTGCCAAAACGCGTTTTAAGCATGCACATGCATCTTTTCGTAGACGCGGACGTTGTTTTCTGCGAAACCACAAGATATGCATGCAAACGGTGCTTTTGGCAGAACTGCACGTGGATTTCTACCAAACGACGTGAAAAGCATTCCGATGCTGCTCTTTTTAGCACGCGCGCACGGATTTGTGCCAAAACGCGTTTAAAGCATGCACGTGCATATTTTGGTAGACGCCGACGTTGTTTTCTGCAAAACCACAAGATATGCATGCAAATGGTGCTTTTGGCAGAACGCGCACGTGGATTTCTACCAAACGACGTGAAAAGCATGCCGATGCTGCTCTTTTTAGCACCCGCACGTGGATTTGTGCCAAAATGCTTGTTAAGCATGCACATGCATCTTTTGGTAGACGCGGAGGTTGTTTTCTGCAAAACCACAAGATATGCATGCAAATGGTGCTTTTGGCAGAACGCGCACGTGGATTTTTACCAAACGACGTGAAAAGCATGCCGATGCTGCTCTTTTTAACACCCGCACATGGATTTGTGCCAATACGCTTGTTAAGCATGCACATGCAACCTTTGGTAGGCGGGGACGTTGTTTTCTGCAAAACCACACGATATGCATGCAAATGGTGCTTTTGGCAGAACGCGCACGTGGATTTCTACCAAACGACGTGGAAAGCATGCCGACGCTCCTGTTTTTAGCACCCGCCCAAGGATTTGTGCCAAAACGCTTGTTAAACATGCACACGCATCTGTTGGTAGACGCGGACGTTGTTTTCTGCAAAACCACAAGATATGCATGCAAATGGTGCTTTTGGCAGAACGCGCGTGTGGATTTCTACCAAACGACGTGAAAAGCATGCCGAAGCTGCTGTTTTTAGCACCCGCCCAAGGATTTGTGCCAAAACGCTTGTTAAACGTGCACACGCATCTGTTGGTAGACGCGGACGTTGTTTTCTGCAAAACCACAAGATATGCATGCAAATGGTGCTTTTGGCAGAACGCGCGCGTGTATTTCTACCAAACGACGTGAAAAGCATGCCGAAGCTGCTCTTTTTAGCACCCGCACATGGATTTGTGCCAAAACGCATTTTGAGCATGCACATGCATATTTTGGTAGACGCGGACGTTCTTTCCTGCAAAACCACAAGATATGCATGCAAATGGTGCTTTTGGTAGAACACGCTCGTGGATTTCTACCAAACGACGTGAAAAGCATGCCGATGCTGCTCTTTTTACCACCCGCACATGGATTTGTGCCAAAACGCGTTTTAAGCATGCACATGCATCTTTTGGTAGACGCGGACGTTGTTTTCTGCAAAACCACAAGATATGCATGCAAATGGTGCTTTTGGCAGAACGCGCACGTGGATTTCTACCAAACGACGTGAAAAGCATGCCGATGCTGCTGCTTTTAACACCCGCACATAGATTTGTGCCAAAACGCTTGTTAAGCATGCACATGCATTTTTTGGTAGACGCGGACGTTGTTTTCTGCAATACCACACGATATGCATACAAATGGTGCTTTTGGCAGAACGCGCACGTGTATTTCTACCAAACGACGTGAAAAGCATGCCGATGCTGCTCTTTTTAGCACCCGTACATGGATTTGTTCCAAAACGCGTTTTAAGCATGCACATGCATCTTTTGGTAGACGCGGACGTTGTTTTCTGCAAAACCACAGCATATGCATGCAAATAGTGCTTTTGGCAGAACGCGCACGTGGATTTCTACGAAGCGACGTGAAAAGCATGCCGAAGCTGCTCTTTTTAGCACCCGCACATTGATTTGTGCCAAAACGCGTTTTAAGCATGCACATGCATCTTTTCGTAGACGCGGACGTTGTTTTCTGCAAAACCACACGATATGCATGCAAATGGTGCTTTTGGCAGAACGCGCACGTGGATTTTTACCAAACGACGTGAAAAGCATGCCGATGCTGCTCTTTTTAACGCCCGCACATGGATTTGTGCCAATACGCTTGTTAAGCATGCACATGCATCCTTTGGAAGACGCAGACATTGTTTTCTGCAAAACCACAAGATATGCATGCAAATGGTGCTGTTGGCAAAACGCGCACGTGGATTTCCAACAAACGACGTGCTAAGCATGCCGATGCTGCTGTTTTTAGCACCCGCCCTAGGATTTGTGCCAAAACGCTTGCTAAACATGCACACGCATCTGTTGGTAGACGCGGACGTTGTTTTCTGCAAAACCACAAGTTATGCATGCAAAGGGTGCTTTTGGCAGAACGCGCGCGTGTATTTCTACCAAACGACGTGAAAAGCATGCCGATGCTGCTCTTTTTATCACCCGCACATGGATTTGTGCCAAAACGTGTTTTAAGCATGCACATGCATCTTTTGGTAGGCGCGGACGTTGTTTTCTGCAAAACCACACGATATGCATGCAAATGGTGCTTTTGGCAGAAGGCGCACGTGGATTTCTTTGGATTTCTACCAAACGACGTGAAAAGAATGCCGAAGCTGCTCTTTTTAGCACCCGCACATGGATTTGTGCCAAAACGCATTTGAAGCATGCACATGCATCTTTTGGTAGACGCGGACGTTCTTTCCTGCAAAACCACAAGATATGCATGCAAATGGTGCTTTTGGCAGAACTCGCTCGTGGATTTCTACCAAACGACGTGAAAAGCATGCTGATGCTGCTCTTTTTAGCACCCGTACATGGATTTGTGCCAAAACGCGTTTTAAGCATGCACATGCATCTTTTGGTAGACGCGGACGTTGTTTTCTGCAAAACCACAAGATATGCATGCAAATGGTGCTTTTGGCAAAACGCGCACGTGGATTTCTACCAAACGACGTGAAAAGCATGCCGATGCTGCTGTTTTTAGCACCCGCACATGGATTTGTGCCAAAACGCATTTTAAGCATGCACATGCATCTTTTGGTAGACGCGGACGTTCTTTCCTGCAAAACCACAAGATATGCATGCAAATGGTGCTTTTGGCAGAACGCGCACGTGGATTTCTACCAAACGACGTGAAAAGCATGCCGATGCTGTTCTTTTTAGCACCCTAACATGGATTTGTGCCAAAACGCATTTTAAGCATGCAAATGCATCTTTGGTAGAAGCGGACGTTGTTTTCTGCAAAACAACACGATATGCATGCAAATGGTGCTTTTGGCAGAACGCACACGTCGATTTCTACCAAACGACGCTAAAACATGCCGATGCTGCTCTTTTTAGCACCCGGACATGGATTTGTGCCAAAACGCTTGTTAAGCATGCACATGCATATTTTGGTAGACGCGGACGTTGTTTCCTGCAAAACCACAAAATATGCATGCAAATGGTGCTTTTGGCAGAACTCGCTCATGGATTTCTACCAAACGACGTGAAAAGCATGCCGATGCTGCTTTTTTTAGCACCCGCACATGGATTTGTGCCAAAACGCGTTTTAAGCATGCACATGCATCTTTTGGTAGACGCGGACGTTGTTTTCTGCAAAACCACAGCATATGCATGCAAATAGTGCTTTTGGCAGAACGCGCACGTGGATTTCTACGAAGCGACGTGAAAAGCATGCCGAAGCTGCTCTTTTTAGCACCCGCACATTGATTTGTGCCAAAACGCGTTTTAAGCATGCACATGCATCTTTTCGTAGACGCGGACGTTGTTTTCTGCAAAACCACACGATATGCATGCAAATGGTGCTTTTGGCAGAACGCGCACGTGGATTTTTACCAAACGACGTGAAAAGCATGCCGATGCTGCTCTTTTTAACGCCCGCACATGGATTTGTGCCAATACGCTTGTTAAGCATGCACATGCATCCTTTGGAAGACGCAGACATTGTTTTCTGCAAAACCACAAGATATGCATGCAAATGGTGCTGTTGGCAAAACGCGCACGTGGATTTCCAACAAACGACGTGCTAAGCATGCCGATGCTGCTGTTTTTAGCACCCGCCCTAGGATTTGTGCCAAAACGCTTGCTAAACATGCACACGCATCTGTTGGTAGACGCGGACGTTGTTTTCTGCAAAACCACAAGTTATGCATGCAAAGGGTGCTTTTGGCAGAACGCGCGCGTGTATTTCTACCAAACGACGTGAAAAGCATGCCGATGCTGCTCTTTTTATCACCCGCACATGGATTTGTGCCAAAACGTGTTTTAAGCATGCACATGCATCTTTTGGTAGGCGCGGACGTTGTTTTCTGCAAAACCACACGATATGCATGCAAATGGTGCTTTTGGCAGAAGGCGCACGTGGATTTCTACCAAACGACGTGAAAAGCATGCCGAAGCTGCTCTTTTTAGCACCCGCACATGGATTTGTGCCAAAACGCATTTGAAGCATGCACATGCATCTTTTGGTAGACGCGGACGTTCTTTCCTGCAAAACCACAAGATATGCATGCAAATGGTGCTTTTGGCAGAACTCGCTCGTGGATTTCTACCAAACGACGTGAAAAGCATGCTGATGCTGCTCTTTTTAGCACCCGTACATGGATTTGTGCCAAAACGCGTTTTAAGCATGCACATGCATCTTTTGGTAGACGCGGACGTTGTTTTCTGCAAAACCACAAGATATGCATGCAAATGGTGCTTTTGGCAAAACGCGCACGTGGATTTCTACCAAACGACGTGAAAAGCATGCCGATGCTGCTGTTTTTAGCACCCGCACATGGATTTGTGCCAAAACGCATTTTAAGCATGCACATGCATCTTTTGGTAGACGCGGACGTTCTTTCCTGCAAAACCACAAGATATGCATGCAAATGGTGCTTTTGGCAGAACGCGCACGTGGATTTCTACCAAACGACGTGAAAAGCATGCCGATGCTGTTCTTTTTAGCACCCTAACATGGATTTGTGCCAAAACGCATTTTAAGCATGCAAATGCATCTTTTGGTAGAAGCGGACGTTGTTTTCTGCAAAACAACACGATATGCATGCAAATGGTGCTTTTGGCAGAACGCACACGTCGATTTCTACCAAACGACGCTAAAACATGCCGATGCTGCTCTTTTTAGCACCCGGACATGGATTTGTGCCAAAACGCTTGTTAAGCATGCACATGCATATTTTGTAGACGCGGACGTTGTTTCCTGCAAAACCACAAAATATGCATGCAAATGGTGCTTTTGGCAGAACTCGCTCATGGATTTCTACCAAACGACGTGAAAAGCATGCCGATGCTGCTTTTTTTAGCACCCGCACATTGATTTGTGCCAAAACGAGTTGTAAGCATGCACATGCATCTTTTCGTAGACGCGGACGTTGTTTTCTACAAAACCACAAGATATGCATGCAAATGGTGCTTTTGGCAGAACTGCACGTGGATTTCTACCAAACGACGTGAAAAGCATTCCGATGCTGCTTTTTTTAGCACGCGCGCACGGATTTGTGCCAAAACGCGTTTTAAGCATGCACGTGCATAATTTGGTAGGCGCGGACGTTGTTTTCTGCAAAACCACACGATATGCATGCAAATGGTGCTTTTGGCAGAACGCGCACGTGGATTTCTACCAAACGACGTGAAAAGCATGCCGAAGCTGCTCTTTTTAGCACCCGCACAAGGATTTGTGCCAAAACGCTTGTTAAGCATGCACATGCATCTTTTGGTAGACGCGGACATTGTTTTCTGCAAAACCACAAGATATGCATGCAAATGGTGCTGTTGGCAGAACGCGCACGTGGATTTCCACCAAACGACGTGCTAAGCATGCCGATACTGCGGTTTTTAGCACCCGCACAAGGATTTGTGCCAAAACGCTTGTTAAACATGCACAAGCATCTGTTTGAAGACGCGGACGTTGTTTTCTGCAAAACCACAAGATATGCATGCAAATGGTGCCTTTGGCAGAATGCGCGCGTGTATTTCTACCAAACGACGTGAAAAGCATGCCGATGCTGCTCTTTTTAGCACCCGCACATGGATTTGTGCCAAAACGCGTTTTAAGCATGCACATGCATCTTTTGGTAGGCGCGGACGTTGTTTTCTGCAAAACCACATGATATGCATGCAAATGGTGCTTTTGGCAAAACGCGCACGTGGATTTCTACCAAACGACGTGAAAAGCATGCCGAAGCTGCTGTTTTTAGCACCCGTCCAAGGATTTGTGCCAAAACGCTTGTTAAACATGCACACGCATCTGTTTGTAGACGCGGACGTTGTTTTCTACAAAACCACAAGATCTGCATGCAAATGGTGCTTTTGGCAGGACGCGCGCGTGTATTTCTAGCAAACGACGTGAAAAGCATGCCGATGCTGCTCTTTTTAGCACCCGCACATGGATTTGTGCCAAAACGCGTTTTCAGCATGCACATGCATCTTTTGGTAGGCGCAGACGTTGTTTTCTGCAAAACCACACGATATGCATGCAAATGGTGCTTTTGGCACAACGCGCACGTGGATTTCTACCAAACGACGTGAAAAGCATGCCGAAGCTGCTCTTTTTAGCACCCGCACATTGATTTGTGCCAAACCCATTTTAAGCATGCACATGCATCTTTTGGTAGACGCGGACATTGTTTTCTGCAAAACCACAAGATATGCATGCAAATGGTGCTGTTCGCAGAACGCGCACGTGGATATCCACCAAACGACGTGCTAAGCATGCCGATGCTGCTGTTTTTAGCACCCGTACATGGATTTGTGCCAAAACGCATTTTAAGCATGCACACGCATCTGTTTGTAGACGCGGACGTTGTTTTCTGCAAAACCACAAGATATGCATGCAAATGGTGCTTTTGGCAGAACGCGCGCGTGTATTTCTAGCAAAAGACGTGAAAAGCATGCCGATGCTGCTGTTTTTAGCACCCGCACATGGATTTGTGCCAAAACGCGTTTTAAGCATGCGCATGCATCTTTTGGTAGGCGCGGACGTTGTTTTCTGCAAAACCACACGATATGCATGCAAATGGTGTTTTTGGCAGAACGCGCACGTGGATTTCTACCAAACGACGTGAAAAGCATGCCGAAGCTGCTCTTTTTAGCACCCGCACATGGATTTGTGCCAAAACGCATTTTAAGCATGCACATGCATCTTTTGGTAGACGCGGACGTTCTTTCCTGCAAAACCACAAGGTATGCATGCAAATGGTGCTTTTGGGAGAACGCGCACGTGGATTTCTACCAAACGACGTGAAAAGCATGCCGGTGCTGTTCTTTTTAGCACCCTAACATGGATTTGTGCCAAAACGCATTTTAAGCATGCACATGGATCTTTTTGTAGAAGCGGAGGTTGTTTTCTGCAAAACCACACGATATGCATGCAAATGGTGCTTTTGGCAGAACGCACACGTCGATGTCTACCAAACGACGTGAAAACATGCCGATGCTGCTCTTTTGAGCACCCGCACATGGATTTGTGCCAAAACGCTTGTTAAGCATGCACATGCATATTTTGGTAGACGCGGACGTTGTTTCCTGCAAAACCACAAGATATGCATGCAAATGGTGCTTTTGGCAGAACGCGCACGTGGATTTCTACCAAACGACGTGAAAAGCATGCCGAAGCTGCTCTTTTTAGCACCCGCACATTGATTTGTGCCAAAACGCGTTGTAAGCATGCACATGCATCTTTTCGTAGACGCGGACGTTGTTTTCTACGAAACCACAAGATATGCATGCAAATGGTGCTTTTGGCAGAACTGCACGTGGATTTCTACCAAACGACGTGAAAAGCATTCCGATGCTGCTTTTTTTAGCACGCGCGCACGGATTTGTGCCAAAACGCGTTTTAAGCATGCACGTGCATAATTTGGTAGGCGCGGACGTTGTTTTCTGCAAAACCACACGATATGCATGCAAATGGTGCTTTTGGCAGAACGCGCACGTGGATTTCTACCAAACGACGTGAAAAGCACGCCGAAGCTGCTCTTTTTAGCACCCGCACATTGATTTGTGCCAAACCCATTTTAGGCATGCACATGCATCTTTTGGTAGACGCGGACATTGTTTTCTGCAAAACCACAAGAAATGCATGCAAATGGTGCTGTTGGCAGAACGCGCACGTGGATATCCACCAAACGACGTGCTAAGCATGCCGATGCTGCTGTTTTTAGCACCCGTACATGGATTTGTGCCAAAACGCATTTTAAGCATGCACACGCATCTGTTTGTAGACGCGGACGTTGTTTTCTGCAAAACCACAAGATATGCATGCAAATGGTGCTTTTGGCAGAACGCGCGCGTGTATTTCTAGCAAACGACGTGAAAAGCATGCCGATGCTGCTGTTTTTAGCACCCGCACATGGATTTGTGCCAAAACGCGTTTTAAGCATGCACATGCATCTTTTGGTAGGCGCGGACGTTGTTTTCTGCAAAACCACACGATATGCATGCAAATGGTGTTTTTGGCAGAACGCGCACGTGGATTTCTACCAAACGACGTGAAAAGCATGCCGAAGCTGCTCTTTTTAGCACCCGCACATGGATTTGTGCCAAAACGCATTTTAAGCATGCACATGCATCTTTTGGTAGACGCGGACGTTCTTTCCTGCAAAACCACAAGGTATGCATGCAAATGGTGCTTTTGGGAGAACGCGCACGTGGATTTCTACCAAACGACGTGAAAAGCATGCCGGTGCTGTTCTTTTTAGCACCCTAACATGGATTTGTGCCAAAACGCATTTTAAGCATGCACATGGATCTTTTTGTAGAAGCGGACGTTGTTTTCTGCAAAACCACACGATATGCATGCAAATGGTGCTTTTGGCAGAACGCACACGTCGATGTCTACCAAACGACGTGAAAACATGCCGATGCTGCTCTTTTGAGCACCCGCACTTGGATTTGTGCCAAAACGCTTGTTAAGCATGCACATGCATATTTTGGTAGACTTGGACGTTGTTTCCTGCAAAACCACAAGATATGCATGCAAATGGTGCTTTTGGCAGAAGGCGCACGTGGATTTCCACCAAACGACGTGAAAAGCATGCCGAAGCTGCTGTTTTAGCACCCGCCCAAGGATTTGTGCCAAAACGCTTGTTAAATGTGCACACGCATCTGTTGGTAGACGCGGACGTTGTTTTCTGCAAAACCACAAGATATGCATGCAAATGGTGCTTTTGGCAGAACGCGCGCGTGTATTTCTACCAAACGACATGAAAAGCATGCCGATTCTGCTCTTTTTAACACCCGCACATAGATTTGCGCCAAAACGTGTTTTAAGCATGCACATGCATCTTTTGGTAGGCGCGGACGTTGTTTTCTGCAAAACCACACGATATGCATGCAAATGGTGCTTTTGGCAGAAGGCGCACGTGGATTTCTACCAAACGACGTGAAAAGCATGCCGAAGCTGCTGTTTTTAGCACCCGCCCAAGGATTTGTGCCAAAACCCTTGTTAAACGTGCACACGCATCTGTTGGTAGACGCGGACGTTGTTTTCTGCAAAACCACAAGATATGCATGCAAATGGTGCTTTTGGCAGAACGCGCACGTGGATTTCTAGCAAACGACGTGAAAAGCATGCCGAAGCTGCTCTTTTTAGCACCCGCACATTGATTTGTGCCAAACCCATTTTAAGCATGCACATGCATCTTTTGGTAGACGCGGACGTTGTTTTCTGCAAAACCACAAGATATGCATGCAAATGGTGCTTTTGGCAGAACGCGCGCGTGTATTTCTACCAAACGACGTGAAAAGCATGCCGATGCTGCTTATTTAGCACCCGCACATGAATTTATGCCAAAACGCATTTTAAGCATGCACATGCATCTTTTCGTAGACGCGGACGTTGTTTTCGGCAAAACCACACGATATGCATGCAAATGGTGCTTTTGGCAGAACGCGCACGTGGATTTCTACCAAACGACGTGAAAAGCATGCCGATGCTGCTTTTTTAGCACCCGCCCAAGGATTTGTGCCAAAACGCTTGTTAAACGTGCACACGCATCTGTTGGTAGACGCGGACGTTGTTTTCTGCAAAACCACAAGATATGCATGCAAATGGTGCTTTTGGCAGAACGCGCGCGTGTATTTCTACCAAACGACGTGAAAAGCATGCCGATGCTGCTCTTTTTAACACCCGCACATGGATTTGCGCCAAAACGTGTTTTAAGCATGCACATGCATCTTTTGGTAGGCGCGGACGTTGTTTTCTGCAAAACCACAAGATATGCACGCAAATGGTGCTTTTGGCAGAACTCTCACGTGGATTTCTACCAAACGACGTGAAAAGCATGCCGAAGCTGCTCTTTTTAGCACCCGCACATTGATTTGTGCCAAAACGAGTTGTAAGCATGCACATGCATCTTTTCGTAGACGCGGACGTTGTTTTCTACGAAACCACAAGATATGCATGCAAATGATGCTTTTGGCAGAACTGCACGTGGATTTCTACCAAACGACGTGAAAAGCATTCCGATGCTGCTTTTTTTAGCACGCGCGCACGGATTTGTGCCAAAACGCGTTTTAAGCATGCACGTGCATAATTTGGTAGGCGCGGACGTTGTTTTCTGCAAAACCACACGATATGCATGCAAATGGTGCTTTTGGCAGAACGCGCACGTGGATTTCTACCAAACGACGTGAAAAGCATGCCGAAGCTGCTCTTTTTAGCACCCGCACAAGGATTTGTGCCAAAACGCTTGTTAAGCATGCACATGCATCTTTTGGTAGACGCGGACATTGTTTTCTGCAAAACCACAAGATATGCATGCAAATGGTGCTGTTGGCAGAACGCGCACGTGGATTTCCACCAAACGACGTGCTAAGCATGCCGATACTGCGGTTTTTAGCACCCGCACAAGGATTTGTGCCAAAACGCTTGTTAAACATGCACAAGCATCTGTTTGAAGACGCGGACGTTGTTTTCTGCAAAACCACAAGATATGCATGCAAATGGTGCCTTTGGCAGAATGCGCGCGTGTATTTCTACCAAACGACGTGAAAAGCATGCCGATGCTGCTCTTTTTAGCACCCGCACATGGATTTGTGCCAAAACGCGTTTTAAGCATGCACATGCATCTTTTGGTAGGCGCGGACGTTGTTTTCTGCAAAACCACATGATATGCATGCAAATGGTGCTTTTGGCAAAACGCGCACGTGGATTTCTACCAAACGACGTGAAAAGCATGCCGAAGCTGCTGTTTTTAGCACCCGCCCAAGGATTTGTGCCAAAACGCTTGTTAAACATGCACACGCATCTGTTTGTAGACGCGGACGTTGTTTTCTACAAAACCACAAGATCTGCATGCAAATGGTGCTTTTGGCAGGACGCGCGCGTGTATTTCTACCAAACGACGTGAAAAGCATGTCGAAGCTGCTCTTTTTAGCACCCGCACATGGATTTGTGCCAAAACGCATTTTGAGCATGCACATGCATCTTTTGGTGGACGCGGACGTTCTTTCCTGCAAAACCACAAGATGTGCATGCAAATGGTGCTTTTGGCAGAACGCACACGTGGATTTCTACCAAACGACGTGAAAAGCATGCCGAAGCTGCTCTTTTTAGCACCCGCACATGAATTTGTGCCAAAACGCGTTTTAAGCATGCACATGCATCTTTTGGTAGACGCGGACGTTGTTTTCTGCAAAACCACAAGATATGCATGCAAATGGTGCTTTTGGCAGAACGCGCACGTGGATGTTTACCAAACGACGTGAAAAGCATGCTGATGCTGCTCTTTTTAACACCCGCACATGGATTTGTGCCAACACGCTTGTTAAGCATGCACATGCATCTTTTGGTAGGCGCGGACGTTGTTTTCTGCAAAACCACACGATATGCATGCAAATGGTGCTTTTGGCAGAAGGCACACGTGGATTTCTACCAAACGACGTGAAAAGCATGCCGAAGCTGCTCTTTTTAGCACCCGCACATGGATTTGTGCCAAAACGCTTGTTAAACATGCACACGCATCTTTTGGTAGGCGCGGACGTTGCTTTCTGCAAAACCACACGATATGCATGCAAATGGTGCTTTTGGCAGAAGGCACACGTGGATTTCTACCAAACGACGTGAAAAGCATGCCGAAGCTGCTCTTTTTAGCACCCGCACACGGATTTCTGCCAAAACGCATTTTGAGCATGCACATGCATCTTTTGGTAGACGCGGACGTTCTTTCCTGCAAAAGCACAAGATATGCATGCAAATGGTGCTTTTGGAAGAACGCGCACGTGGATTTCTACCAAACGACGTGAAAAGCATGCCGAAGCTGCTCTTTTTAGCACCCGCACATGAATTTGTGCCAAAACGCGTTTAAGCGTGCACATGCATCTTTTGGTAGACGCGGACGTTGTTTTCTGCAAAACCACAAGATATGCATGCAAATGGTGCTTTTGGCAGAACGCGCACGTGGATGTTTACCAAACGACGTGAAAAGCATGTCGATGCTGCTCTTTTTAGCACCCGCACATGGATTTGTGCCAAAACGCGTTTTAAGCATGCACATGCATCTTTTGGTAGGCGCGGACGTTGTTTTCTGCAAATTCACACGATATGCATACAAATGGTGCTTTTGGCAGAACGCGCGCATTTATTTCTACCAAACGACGTGAAAAGCATGCCGATGCTGCTCTTTTTAGCACCCGTACATGGATTTGTGCCAAAACGCGTTTTAAGCATGCACATGCATCTTTTGGTAGACGCGGACGTTGTTTTCTGCAAAACCACAGCATATGCATGCAAATGGTGCTTTTGGCAGAACGCGCACGTGGATTTCTACCAAGCGACGTGAAAAGCATGTCGAAGCTGCTCTTTTTAGCACCCGCACATTGGTTTGTGCCAAAACGCGTTTTAAGCATGCACATGCATCTTTTCGTAGACGCGGACGTTGTTTTCTGCAAAACCACACGATATGCATGCAAATGGTGCTTTTGGCAGAACGCGCACGTGGATTTTTACCAAGCGACGTGAAAAGCATGCCGATGCTGCTGTTTTTAACGCCCGCACATGGATTTGTGCCAATACGCTTGTTAAGCATGCACATGCATCTTCTGGTAGACGCAGACATTGTTTTCTGCAAAACCACAAGATATGCATGCAAATGGTGCTGTTGGCAAAACGCGCACGTGGATTTCCACCAAACGACGTGCTAAGCATGCCGATGCTGCTGTTTTTAGCGCCCGCCCTAGGATTTGTGCCAAAACGCTTGCTAAACATGCACGCGCATCTGTTGGTAGACGCGGACGTTGTTTTCTGCAAAACCACAAGATATGCATGCAAATGGTGCTTTTGGCAGAACGCGCGCGAGTATTTCTACCAAACGACGTGAAAAGCATGCCGATGCTGCTCTTTTTAGCACCCGCACATGGATTTGTGCCAAAACGTGTTTCAAGCATGCACATGCATCTTTTGGTAGGCGCGGACGTTGTTTTCTGCAAAACCACACGATATGCATGCAAATGGTGCTTTTGGCAGAAGGCGCACGTGGATTTCTACCAAACGACGTGAAAAGCATGCCTAAGCTGCTCTTTTTAGCACCCGCACATTGATTTGTGCCAAAACGCGTTTTAAGCATGCACATGCATCTTTTCGTAGACGCGGACATTGTTTCCTGCAAAACCACAGCATATGCATGCAAATGGTGCTTTTGGCAGAACGCGCGCGAGTATTTCTACCAAACGACGCGAAAAGCATGCCGATGCTGCTCTTTTTAGCACCCGCGCATGGATTTGTGCCAAAACGTGTTTTAAGCATGCACATGCATCTTTTGGTAGGCGCGGACGTTGTTTTCTGCAAAACCACACGATATGCATGCAAATGGTGCTTTTGGCAGAAGGCGCACGTGGATTTCTACCAAACGACGCGAAAAGCATGCCGAAGGTGCTCTTTTTAGCACCCGCACATGGATTTGTGCCAAAACGCATTTTAAGCATGCACATGCATCTTTTGGTAGACGCGAACGTTCTTTCCTGCAAAACCACAAGATATGCATGCAAATGGTGCTTTTGGCAGAACTCGCACGTGGATTTCTACCAAACGACGTGAAAAGCATGCCGATGCTGCTCTTTTTAGCACCCGCACATGAATTTGTGCCAAAACGCGTTTTAAGCATTCACATGCATCTTTTGGTAGACGCGGACGTTGTTTTCTGCAAAACCAAAAGATATGCATGCAAATGGTGCTTTTGGCAGAACGCGCACGTGGATTTCTACCAAACGACGTGAAAAGCATGCCGAAGCTGCTCTTTTTAGCACCCGCACATTGATTTGTGCCAAAACGCGTTTTAAGCATGCACATGCATCTTTTCGTAGACGCGGACGTTGTTTTCTGCGAAACCACAAGATATGCATGCAAACGGTGCTTTTGGCAGAACTGCACGTGGATTTCTACCAAACGACGTGAAAAGCATTCCGATGCTGCTCTTTTTAGCACGCGCGCACGGATTTGTGCCAAAACGCGTTTAAAGCATGCACGTGCATATTTTGGTAGACGCCGACGTTGTTTTCTGCAAAACCACAAGATATGCATGCAAATGGTGCTTTTGGCAGAACGCGCACGTGGATTTCTACCAAACGACGTGAAAAGCATGCCGATGCTGCTCTTTTTAGCACCCGCACGTGGATTTGTGCCAAAATGCTTGTTAAGCATGCACATGCATCTTTTGGTAGACGCGGAGGTTGTTTTCTGCAAAACCACAAGATATGCATGCAAATGGTGCTTTTGGCAGAACGCGCACGTGGATTTTTACCAAACGACGTGAAAAGCATGCCGATGCTGCTCTTTTTAACACCCGCACATGGATTTGTGCCAATACGCTTGTTAAGCATGCACATGCAACCTTTGGTAGGCGGGGACGTTGTTTTCTGCAAAACCACACGATATGCATGCAAATGGTGCTTTTGGCAGAACGCGCACGTGGATTTCTACCAAACGACGTGGAAAGCATGCCGACGCTCCTGTTTTTAGCACCCGCCCAAGGATTTGTGCCAAAACGCTTGTTAAACATGCACACGCATCTGTTGGTAGACGCGGACGTTGTTTTCTGCAAAACCACAAGATATGCATGCAAATGGTGCTTTTGGCAGAACGCGCGTGTGGATTTCTACCAAACGACGTGAAAAGCATGCCGAAGCTGCTGTTTTTAGCACCCGCCCAAGGATTTGTGCCAAAACGCTTGTTAAACGTGCACACGCATCTGTTGGTAGACGCGGACGTTGTTTTCTGCAAAACCACAAGATATGCATGCAAATGGTGCTTTTGGCAGAACGCGCGCGTGTATTTCTACCAAACGACGTGAAAAGCATGCCGAAGCTGCTCTTTTTAGCACCCGCACATGGATTTGTGCCAAAACGCATTTTGAGCATGCACATGCATATTTTGGTAGACGCGGACGTTCTTTCCTGCAAAACCACAAGATATGCATGCAAATGGTGCTTTTGGTAGAACACGCTCGTGGATTTCTACCAAACGACGTGAAAAGCATGCCGATGCTGCTCTTTTTACCACCCGCACATGGATTTGTGCCAAAACGCGTTTTAAGCATGCACATGCATCTTTTGGTAGACGCGGACGTTGTTTTCTGCAAAACCACAAGATATGCATGCAAATGGTGCTTTTGGCAGAACGCGCACGTGGATTTCTACCAAACGACGTGAAAAGCATGCCGATGCTGCTGCTTTTAACACCCGCACATAGATTTGTGCCAAAACGCTTGTTAAGCATGCACATGCATTTTTTGGTAGACGCGGACGTTGTTTTCTGCAATACCACACGATATGCATACAAATGGTGCTTTTGGCAGAACGCGCACGTGTATTTCTACCAAACGACGTGAAAAGCATGCCGATGCTGCTCTTTTTAGCACCCGTACATGGATTTGTGCCAAAACGCGTTTTAAGCATGCACATGCATCTTTTGGTAGACGCGGAGGTTGTTTTCTGCAAAACCACAAGATATGCATGCAAATGGTGCTTTTGGCAGAACGCGCACGTGGATTTTTACCAAACGACGTGAAAAGCATGCCGATGCTGCTCTTTTTAACACCCGCACATGGATTTGTGCCAATACGCTTGTTAAGCATGCACATGCAACCTTTGGTAGGCGGGGACGTTGTTTTCTGCAAAACCACACGATATGCATGCAAATGGTGCTTTTGGCAGAACGCGCACGTGGATGTCTACCAAACGACGTGGAAAGCATGCCGACGCTCCTGTTTTTAGCACCCGCCCAAGGATTTGTGCCAAAACGCTTGTTAAACATGCACACGCATCTGTTGGTAGACGCGGACGTTGTTTTCTGCAAAACCACAAGATATGCATGCAAATGGTGCTTTTGGCAGAACGCGCGTGTGGATTTCTACCAAACGACGTGAAAAGCATGCCGAAGCTGCTGTTTTTAGCACCCGCCCAAGGATTTGTGCCAAAACGCTTGTTAAACGTGCACACGCATCTGTTGGTAGACGCGGACGTTGTTTTCTGCAAAACCACAAGATATGCATGCAAATGGTGCTTTTGGCAGAACGCGCGCGTGTATTTCTACCAAACGACGTGAAAAGCATGCCGAAGCTGCTCTTTTTAGCACCCGCACATGGATTTGTGCCAAAACGCATTTTGAGCATGCACATGCATATTTTGGTAGACGCGGACGTTCTTTCCTGCAAAACCACAAGATATGCATGCAAATGGTGCTTTTGGTAGAACACGCTCGTGGATTTCTACCAAACGACGTGAAAAGCATGCCGATGCTGCTCTTTTTACCACCCGCACATGGATTTGTGCCAAAACGCGTTTTAAGCATGCACATGCATCTTTTGGTAGACGCGGACGTTGTTTTCTGCAAAACCACAAGATATGCATGCAAATGGTGCTTTTGGCAGAACGCGCACGTGGATTTCTACCAAACGACGTGAAAAGCATGCCGATGCTGCTGCTTTTAACACCCGCACATAGATTTGTGCCAAAACGCTTGTTAAGCATGCACATGCATTTTTTGGTAGACGCGGACGTTGTTTTCTGCAATACCACACGATATGCATACAAATGGTGCTTTTGGCAGAACGCGCACGTGTATTTCTACCAAACGACGTGAAAAGCATGCCGATGCTGCTCTTTTTAGCACCCGTACATGGATTTGTGCCAAAACGCGTTTTAAGCATGCACATGCATCTTTTGGTAGACGCGGACGTTGTTTTCTGCAAAACCACAGCATATGCATGCAAATAGTGCTTTTGGCAGAACGCGCACGTGGATTTCTACGAAGCGACGTGAAAAGCATGCCGAAGCTGCTCTTTTTAGCACCCGCACATTGATTTGTGCCAAAACGCGTTTTAAGCATGCACATGCATCTTTTCGTAGACGCGGACGTTGTTTTCTGCAAAACCACACGATATGCATGCAAATGGTGCTTTTGGCAGAACGCGCACGTGGATTTTTACCAAACGACGTGAAAAGCATGCCGATGCTGCTCTTTTTAACGCCCGCACATGGATTTGTGCCAATACGCTTGTTAAGCATGCACATGCATCCTTTGGAAGACGCAGACATTGTTTTCTGCAAAACCACAAGATATGCATGCAAATGGTGCTGTTGGCAAAACGCGCACGTGGATTTCCAACAAACGACGTGCTAAGCATGCCGATGCTGCTGTTTTTAGCACCCGCCCTAGGATTTGTGCCAAAACGCTTGCTAAACATGCACACGCATCTGTTGGTAGACGCGGACGTTGTTTTCTGCAAAACCACAAGTTATGCATGCAAAGGGTGCTTTTGGCAGAACGCGCGCGTGTATTTCTACCAAACGACGTGAAAAGCATGCCGATGCTGCTCTTTTTATCACCCGCACATGGATTTGTGCCAAAACGTGTTTTAAGCATGCACATGCATCTTTTGGTAGGCGCGGACGTTGTTTTCTGCAAAACCACACGATATGCATGCAAATGGTGCTTTTGGCAGAAGGCGCACGTGGATTTCTTTGGATTTCTACCAAACGACGTGAAAAGCATGCCGAAGCTGCTCTTTTTAGCACCCGCACATGGATTTGTGCCAAAACGCATTTGAAGCATGCACATGCATCTTTTGGTAGACGCGGACGTTCTTTCCTGCAAAACCACAAGATATGCATGCAAATGGTGCTTTTGGCAGAACTCGCTCGTGGATTTCTACCAAACGACGTGAAAAGCATGCTGATGCTGCTCTTTTTAGCACCCGTACATGGATTTGTGCCAAAACGCGTTTTAAGCATGCACATGCATCTTTTGGTAGACGCGGACGTTGTTTTCTGCAAAACCACAAGATATGCATGCAAATGGTGCTTTTGGCAAAACGCGCACGTGGATTTCTACCAAACGACGTGAAAAGCATGCGAATGCTGCTGTTTTTAGCACCCGCACATGGATTTGTGCCAAAACGCATTTTAAGCATGCACATGCATCTTTTGGTAGACGCGGACGTTCTTTCCTGCAAAACCACAAGATATGCATGCAAATGGTGCTTTTGGCAGAACGCGCACGTGGATTTCTACCAAACGACGTGAAAAGCATGCCGATGCTGTTCTTTTTAGCACCCTAACATGGATTTGTGCCAAAACGCATTTTAAGCATGCAAATGCATCTTTTGGTAGAAGCGGACGTTGTTTTCTGCAAAACAACACGATATGCATGCAAATGGTGCTTTTGGCAGAACGCACACGTCGATTTCTACCAAACGACGCTAAAACATGCCGATGCTGCTCTTTTTAGCACCCGGACATGGATTTGTGCCAAAACGCTTGTTAAGCATGCACATGCATATTTTGGTAGACGCGGACGTTGTTTCCTGCAAAACCACAAAATATGCATGCAAATGGTGCTTTTGGCAGAACTCGCTCATGGATTTCTACCAAACGACGTGAAAAGCATGCCGATGCTGCTTTTTTTAGCACCCGCACATGGATTTGTGCCAAAACGCGTTTTAAGCATGCACATGCATCTTTTGGTAGACGCGGACGTTGTTTTCTGCAAAACCACAGCATATGCATGCAAATAGTGCTTTTGGGAGAACGCGCACGTGGATTTCTACGAAGCGACGTGAAAAGCATGCCGAAGCTGCTCTTTTTAGCACCCGCACATTGATTTGTGCCAAAACGCGTTTTAAGCATGCACATGCATCTTTTCGTAGACGCGGACGTTGTTTTCTGCAAAACCACACGATATGCATGCAAATGGTGCTTTTGGCAGAACGCGCACGTGGATTTTTACCAAACGACGTGAAAAGCATGCCGATGCTGCTCTTTTTAACGCCCGCACATGGATTTGTGCCAATACGCTTGTTAAGCATGCACATGCATCCTTTGGAAGACGCAGACATTGTTTTCTGCAAAACCACAAGATATGCATGCAAATGGTGCTGTTGGCAAAACGCGCACGTGGATTTCCAACAAACGACGTGCTAAGCATGCCGATGCTGCTGTTTTTAGCACCCGCCCTAGGATTTGTGCCAAAACGCTTGCTAAACATGCACACGCATCTGTTGGTAGACGCGGACGTTGTTTTCTGCAAAACCACAAGTTATGCATGCAAAGGGTGCTTTTGGCAGAACGCGCGCGTGTATTTCTACCAAACGACGTGAAAAGCATGCCGATGCTGCTCTTTTTATCACCCGCACATGGATTTGTGCCAAAACGTGTTTTAAGCATGCACATGCATCTTTTGGTAGGCGCGGACGTTGTTTTCTGCAAAACCACACGATATGCATGCAAATGGTGCTTTTGGCAGAAGGCGCACGTGGATTTCTACCAAACGACGTGAAAAGCATGCCGAAGCTGCTCTTTTTAGCACCCGCACATGGATTTGTGCCAAAACGCATTTGAAGCATGCACATGCATCTTTTGGTAGACGCGGACGTTCTTTCCTGCAAAACCACAAGATATGCATGCAAATGGTGCTTTTGGCAGAACTCGCTCGTGGATTTCTACCAAACGACGTGAAAAGCATGCTGATGCTGCTCTTTTTAGCACCCGTACATGGATTTGTGCCAAAACGCGTTTTAAGCATGCACATGCATCTTTTGGTAGACGCGGACGTTGTTTTCTGCAAAACCACAAGATATGCATGCAAATGGTGCTTTTGGCAAAACGCGCACGTGGATTTCTACCAAACGACGTGAAAAGCATGCCGATGCTGCTGTTTTTAGCACCCGCACATGGATTTGTGCCAAAACGCATTTTAAGCATGGACATGCATCTTTTGGTAGACGCGGACGTTCTTTCCTGCAAAACCACAAGATATGCATGCAAATGGTGCTTTTGGCAGAACGCGCACGTGGATTTCTACCAAACGACGTGAAAAGCATGCCGATGCTGTTCTTTTTAGCACCCTAACATGGATTTGTGCCAAAACGCATTTTAAGCATGCAAATGCATCTTTTGGTAGAAGCGGACGTTGTTTTCTGCAAAACAACACGATATGCATGCAAATGGTGCTTTTGGCAGAACGCACACGTCGATTTCTACCAAACGACGCTAAAACATGCCGATGCTGCTCTTTTTAGCACCCGGACATGGATTTGTGCCAAAACGCTTGTTAAGCATGCACATGCATATTTTGGTAGACGCGGACGTTGTTTCCTGCAAAACCACAAAATATGCATGCAAATGGTGCTTTTGGCAGAACTCGCTCATGGATTTCTACCAAACGACGTGAAAAGCATGCCGATGCTGCTTTTTTTAGCACCCGCACATGGATTTGTGCCAAAACGCCTTTTAAGCATGCACATGCATCTTTTGGTAGACGCGGACGTTGTTTTCTGCAAAACCACAAGATATGCATGCAAATGGTGCTTTTGGCAGAACGCGCCCGTGGATTTCTACCAAACGACGTGAAAAGCATGCCGATGCTGCTCTTTTTAGCACGCGCGCATGGATTTGTGCCAAAACGCGTTTTAGCGTGCACATGCATATTTTGGTAGAGGCCGGCGTTGTTTCCTGCAAAACCACAAGATATGCACGCAAATGGTGCTTTTGGCAGAACTCTCACGTGGATTTCTACCAAACGACGTGAAAAGCATGCCGAAGCTGCTCTTTTTAGCACCCGCACATTGATTTGTGCCAAAACGAGTTGTAAGCATGCACATGCATCTTTTCGTAGACGCGGACGTTGTTTTCTACGAAACCACAAGATATGCATGCAAATGGTGCTTTTGGCAGAACTGCACGTGGATTTCTACCAAACGACGTGAAAAGCATGCCGAAGCTGCTCTTTTTAGCACCCGCACAAGGATTTGTGCCAAAACGCTTGTTAAGCATGCACATGCATCTTTTGGTAGACGCGGACATTGTTTTCTGCAAAACCACAAGATATGCATGCAAATGGTGCTGTTGGCAGAACGCGCACGTGGATTTCCACCAAACGACGTGCTAAGCATGCCGATACTGCGGTTTTTAGCACCCGCACAAGGATTTGTGCCAAAACGCTTGTTAAACATGCACAAGCATCTGTTTGAAGACGCGGACGTTGTTTTCTGCAAAACCACAAGATATGCATGCAAATGGTGCCTTTGGCAGAATGCGCGCGTGTATTTCTACCAAACGACGTGAAAAGCATGCCGATGCTGCTCTTTTTAGCACCCGCACATGGATTTGTGCCAAAACGCGTTTTAAGCATGCACATGCATCTTTTGGTAGGCGCGGACGTTGTTTTCTGCAAAACCACATGATATGCATGCAAATGGTGCTTTTGGCAAAACGCGCACGTGGATTTCTACCAAACGACGTGAAAAGCATGCCGAAGCTGCTGTTTTTAGCACCCGCCCAAGGATTTGTGCCAAAACGCTTGTTAAACATGCACACGCATCTGTTTGTAGACGCGGACGTTGTTTTCTACAAAAGCACAAGATCTGCATGCAAATGGTGCTTTTGGCAGGACGCGCGCGTGTATTTCTAGCAAACGACGTGAAAAGCATGCCGATGCTGCTCTTTTTAGCACCCGCACATGGATTTGTGCCAAAACGCGTTTTCAGCATGCACATGCATCTTTTGGTAGGCGCAGACGTTGTTTTCTGCAAAACCACACGATATGCATGCAAATGGTGCTTTTGGCACAACGCGCACGTGGATTTCTACCAAACGACGTGAAAAGCATGCCGAAGCTGCTCTTTTTAGCACCCGCACATTGATTTGTGCCAAACCCATTTTAAGCATGCACATGCATCTTTTGGTAGACGCGGACATTGTTTTCTGCAAAACCACAAGATATGCATGCAAATGGTGCTGTTGGCAGAACGCGCACGTGGATATCCACCAAACGACGTGCTAAGCATGCCGATGCTGCTGTTTTTAGCACCCGTACATGGATTTGTGCCAAAACGCATTTTAAGCATGCACACGCATCTGTTTGTAGACGCGGACGTTGTTTTCTGCAAAACCACAAGATATGCATGCAAATGGTGCTTTTGGCAGAACGCGCGCGTGTATTTCTAGCAAAAGACGTGAAAAGCATGCCGATGCTGCTGTTTTTAGCACCCGCACATGGATTTGTGCCAAAACGCGTTTTAAGCATGCGCATGCATCTTTTGGTAGGCGCGGACGTTGTTTTCTGCAAAACCACACGATATGCATGCAAATGGTGTTTTTGGCAGAACGCGCACGTGGATTTCTACCAAACGACGTGAAAAGCATGCCGAAGCTGCTCTTTTTAGCACCCGCACATGGATTTGTGCCAAAACGCATTTTAAGCATGCACATGCATCTTTTGGTAGACGCGGACGTTCTTTCCTGCAAAACCACAAGGTATGCATGCAAATGGTGCTTTTGGGAGAACGCGCACGTGGATTTCTACCAAACGACGTGAAAAGCATGCCGGTGCTGTTCTTTTTAGCACCCTAACATGGATTTGTGCCAAAACGCATTTTAAGCATGCACATGGATCTTTTTGTAGAAGCAGAGGTTGTTTTCTGCAAAACCACACGATATGCATGCAAATGGTGCTTTTGGCAGAACGCACACGTCGATGTCTACCAAACGACGTGAAAACATGCCGATGCTGCTCTTTTGAGCACCCGCACATGGATTTGTGCCAAAACGCTTGTTAAGCATGCACATGCATATTTTGGTAGACGCGGACGTTGTTTCCTGCAAAACCACAAGATATGCATGCAAATGGTGCTTTTGGCAGAACGCGCACGTGGATTTCTACCAAACGACGTGAAAAGCATGCCGAAGCTGCTCTTTTTAGCACCCGCACATTGATTTGTGCCAAAACGCGTTGTAAGCATGCACATGCATCTTTTCGTAGACGCGGACGTTGTTTTCTACGAAACCACAAGATATGCATGCAAATGGTGCTTTTGGCAGAACTGCACGTGGATTTCTACCAAACGACGTGAAAAGCATTCCGATGCTGCTTTTTTTAGCACGCGCGCACGGATTTGTGCCAAAACGCGTTTTAAGCATGCACGTGCATAATTTGGTAGGCGCGGACGTTGTTTTCTGCAAAACCACACGATATGCATGCAAATGGTGCTTTTGGCAGAACGCGCACGTGGATTTCTACCAAACGACGTGAAAAGCATGCCGAAGCTGCTCTTTTTAGCACCCGCACATTGATTTGTGCCAAACCCATTTTAGGCATGCACATGCATCTTTTGGTAGACGCGGACATTGTTTTCTGCAAAACCACAAGAAATGCATGCAAATGGTGCTGTTGGCAGAACGCGCACGTGGATATCCACCAAACGACGTGCTAAGCATGCCGATGCTGCTGTTTTTAGCACCCGTACATGGATTTGTGCCAAAACGCATTTTAAGCATGCACACGCATCTGTTTGTAGACGCGGACGTTGTTTTCTGCAAAACCACAAGATATGCATGCAAATGGTGCTTTTGGCAGAACGCGCGCGTGTATTTCTAGCAAACGACGTGAAAAGCATGCCGATGCTGCTGTTTTTAGCACCCGCACATGGATTTGTGCCAAAACGCGTTTTAAGCATGCACATGCATCTTTTGGTAGGCGCGGACGTTGTTTTCTGCAAAACCACACGATATGCATGCAAATGGTGTTTTTGGCAGAACGCGCACGTGGATTTCTACCAAACGACGTGAAAAGCATGCCGAAGCTGCTCTTTTTAGCACCCGCACATGGATTTGTGCCAAAACGCATTTTAAGCATGCACATGCATCTTTTGGTAGACGCGGACGTTCTTTCCTGCAAAACCACAAGGTATGCATGCAAATGGTGCTTTTGGGAGAACGCGCACGTGGATTTCTACCAAACGACGTGAAAAGCATGCCGGTGCTGTTCTTTTTAGCACCCTAACATGGATTTGTGCCAAAACGCATTTTAAGCATGCACATGGATCTTTTTGTAGAAGCGGACGTTGTTTTCTGCAAAACCACACGATATGCATGCAAATGGTGCTTTTGGCAGAACGCACACGTCGATGTCTACCAAACGACGTGAAAACATGCCGATGCTGCTCTTTTGAGCACCCGCACTTGGATTTGTGCCAAAACGCTTGTTAAGCATGCACATGCATATTTTGGTAGGCTTGGACGTTGTTTCCTGCAAAACCACAAGATATGCATGCAAATGGTGCTTTTGGCAGAAGGCGCACGTGGATTTCCACCAAACGACGTGAAAAGCATGCCGAAGCTGCTGTTTTAGCACCCGCCCAAGGATTTGTGCCAAAACGCTTGTTAAATGTGCACACGCATCTGTTGGTAGACGCGGACGTTGTTTTCTGCAAAACCACAAGATATGCATGCAAATGGTGCTTTTGGCAGAACGCGCGCGTGTATTTCTACCAAACGACATGAAAAGCATGCCGATTCTGCTCTTTTTAACACCCGCACATAGATTTGCGCCAAAACGTGTTTTAAGCATGCACATGCATCTTTTGGTAGGCGCGGACGTTGTTTTCTGCAAAACCACACGATATGCATGCAAATGGTGCTTTTGGCAGAAGGCGCACGTGGATTTCTACCAAACGACGTGAAAAGCATGCCGAAGCTGCTGTTTTTAGCACCCGCCCAAGGATTTGTGCCAAAACCCTTGTTAAACGTGCACACGCATCTGTTGGTAGACGCGGACGTTGTTTTCTGCAAAACCACAAGATATGCATGCAAATGGTGCTTTTGGCAGAACGCGCACGTGGATTTCTAGCAAACGACGTGAAAAGCATGCCGAAGCTGCTCTTTTTAGCACCCGCACATTGATTTGTGCCAAACCCATTTTAAGCATGCACATGCATCTTTTGGTAGACGCGGACGTTGTTTTCTGCAAAACCACAAGATATGCATGCAAATGGTGCTTTTGGCAGAACGCGCGCGTGTATTTCTACCAAACGACGTGAAAAGCATGCCGATGCTGCTTATTTAGCACCCGCACATGAATTTATGCCAAAACGCATTTTAAGCATGCACATGCATCTTTTCGTAGACGCGGACGTTGTTTTCGGCAAAACCACACGATATGCATGCAAATGGTGCTTTTGGCAGAACGCGCACGTGGATTTCTACCAAACGACGTGAAAAGCATGCCGATGCTGCTTTTTTAGCACCCGCCCAAGGATTTGTGCCAAAACGCTTGTTAAACGTGCACACGCATCTGTTGGTAGACGCGGACGTTGTTTTCTGCAAAACCACAAGATATGCATGCAAATGGTGCTTTTGGCAGAACGCGCGCGTGTATTTCTACCAAACGACGTGAAAAGCATGCCGATGCTGCTCTTTTTAACACCCGCACATGGATTTGCGCCAAAACGTGTTTTAAGCATGCACATGCATCTTTTGGTAGGCGCGGACGTTGTTTTCTGCAAAACCACACGATATGCATGCAAATGGTGCTTTTGGCAGAAGGCGCACGTGGATTTCTACCAAAAGACGTGAAAAGCATGCCGAAGCTGCTGTTTTTAGCACCCGCCCAAGGATTTGTGCCAAAACCCTTGTTAAACGTGCACACGCATCTGTTGGTAGACGCGGACGTTGTTTTCTGCAAAACCACAAGATATGCATGCAAATGGTGCTTTTGGCAGAACGCGCACGTGGATTTCTAGCAAACGACGTGAAAAGCATGCCGAAGCTGCTCTTTTTAGCACCCGCACATTGATTTGTGCCAAACCCATTTTAAGCATGCACATGCATCTTTTGGTAGACGCGGACGTTGTTTTCTGCAAAACCACAAGATATGCATGCAAATGGTGCTTTTGGCAGAACGCGCGCGTGTATTTCTACCAAACGACGTGAAAAGCATGCCGATGCTGCTTATTTAGCACCCGCACATGAATTTATGCCAAAACGCATTTTAAGCATGCACATGCATCTTTTCGTAGACGCGGACGTTGTTTTCGGCAAAACCACACGATATGCATGCAAATGGTGCTTTTGGCAGAACGCGCACGTGGATTTCTACCAAACGACGTGAAAAGCATGCCGATGCTGCTTTTTTAGCACCCGCCCAAGGATTTGTGCCAAAACGCTTGTTAAACGTGCACACGCATCTGTTGGTAGACGCGGACGTTGTTTTCTGCAAAACCACAAGATATGCATGCAAATGGTGCTTTTGGCAGAACGCGCGCGTGTATTTCTACCAAACGACGTGAAAAGCATGCCGATGCTGCTCTTTTTAACACCCGCACATGGATTTGCGCCAAAACGTGTTTTAAGCATGCACATGCATCTTTTGGTAGGCGCGGACGTTGTTTTCTGCAAAACCACACGATATGCATGCAAATGGTGCTTTTGGCAGAAGGCGCACGTGGATTTCCACCAAACGACGTGCTAAGCATGGCGATGCTGCGGTTTTTAGCACCCGCACAAGGATTTGTGCCAAAACGCTTGTTAAACATGCACAAGCATCTGTTTGTAGACGCGGACGTTGTTTTCCGCAAAACCACAAGATATGCATGCAAATGGTGCTTTTGGCAGAACGCGCGCGTGTATTTCTACCAAACGACGTGAAAAGCATGCCGATGCTGCTCTTTTTAGAACCCGCACATGGATTTGTGCCAAAACGCGTTTTAAGCATGCACATGCATCTTTTGGTAGACGCGGACGTTGTTTACTGCAAAACCACAAGATATGCATGCAAATGGTGCTTTTGGCAGAACGCGCACGTGAATTTCTACCAAACGACGTGAAAAGCATGCCGATGCTGCTCTTTTTAGCACCCGCACATGAATTTGTGCCAAAACGCGTTTTAAGCATGCACATGCATCTTTTGGTAGACGCGGACGTTGTTTACTGCAAAACCACAAGATATGCATGCAAATGGTGCTTTTGGCAGAACGCGCACGTGAATTTCTACCAAACGACGTGAAAAGCATGCCGATGCTGCTCTTTTTAACACCCGCACATGGATTTGTGCCAAAACGCTTGTTAAGCATGCACATGCATCTTTTGGTAGACGCGGACATTGTTTTCTGCAAAACCACAAGATATGCATGCAAATGGTGCTCTTGGCAGAACGCGCACGTGGATTTCCACCAAACGACGTGCTAAGCATGGCGATGCTGCGATTTTTAGCACCCGCACAAGGATTTGTGCCAAAACGCTTGTTAAACATGCACAAGCATCTGTTTGTAGACGCGGACGTTGTTTCTCTGCAAAACCACAAGATATGCATGCAAATGGTGCTTTTGGCAGAACGCGCGCGCGTATTTCTACCAAACGACGTGAAAAGCATGCCGATGCTGCTCTTTTTAGCACCCGCACATGGATTTGTGCCAAAACGCGTTTTAAGCATGCACATGCATCTTTTGGTAGGCGCGGACGTTGTTTTCTGCAAAACCACACGATATGCATTGCAAATGGTGCTTTTGGCAGAACGCGCACGTGGATTTCTACCAAACGACGTGAGAAGCATGCCGAAGCTGCTCTTTTTGGCACCCGCACATTGATTTGTGCCAAACCCATTTTAAGCATGCACATGCATCTTTTGGTAGACGCGGACGTTGTTTTCTGCAAAACCACAAGATATGCATGCAAATGGTGCTTTTGGCAGAACGCGCGCGTGTATTTCTACCAAACGACGTGAAAAGCATGCCGAAGCTGCTCTTTTTAGCACCCACACATGGATTTGTGCCAAAACGCATTTTGAGCATGCAC